>NW_026607264.1:0-214979 GCF_029890125.1 Rhinichthys klamathensis goyatoka | reverse complement strand
TACCAGTTATTTTGAAGCCCTTAATAGCCTATAACACGTTTAGGACAAATTGTACTATGTACTTTCACTGCAGCAGCTCACACTGCGTCCTCCGCTATTTTTCAGATGTGCTCGTATCAAACTACTGTATCAAAACGGTTACGGTATTGCCTCATTCCATATCATTTCAAAAAAATATATAGCTATTTCGTACAAACTCGATATACCGCCCAGCCCTACTAGGGACTAAATTAGAATTTAAATTGCATTCTCAATTCAATTCTGAATAGCCACAACTCTAGTACCTGCTTATTCTCACACTTTCCCTCTGTGATGTTCTTGTTCATTTATTGGATTCAGATTTGTTCAATGATTCTGGACTGTCCACACATCAGTAGTGCTATGAATATAATAGAATTAGCATTTCCTCGGTTATAGAATTAGGTAAAAATGTGAGAGCACTCAGGAAAGACTGAAAGAGAGAGGAGGAGGGCAGGAGAGCGAGGTCTTGTTAGTTACATTTATGACTTGGATGTGAATAAGAGCTCTGATGGTATTCAAACATCTTATTTCTTTATCAGAACTGGAAAAAGAGGGAAGCTAATTGGTCTAGCGCCACTGATGGGAGCCATCAATTAGCGGTGTGATTTCCCCCTCCAGCTTCCTCCCCCATCCCTCCTCCGGCCCCAATACAGGCCCCTTGAAGCCGCTGCATTAGGATCACAAAACTCGCTATAAATACCAATGTTTGGCATAAATGAAGGTAAAAAGCCTTTAAATTGAAGCCACACTAGCTGAGGGCGGTCGTTTTCTACCTGCATTTCATGGCTTGTTAGAGGTGCACTCTGCAGGTATGCCAACAGTGCTCTCCTGTCAGCCTTCTACGGAACTAGAAACAGTCTTAATGAGGAGAGGAAAAAGTGTGTCTGTGTTTGTACGTGAGTGTGCGAACTAGACGGAAACGAGCTTGGGAATCAGGCTCCTTCAGTTCCCCAAGGGATGGCACAAAAATCTTTAATTTGCCTTTTATGACAGCTAATTAGTTATTCTATTCAAAATCTTTGCTTTAAATAAGAGAACTAATTATACACAAAGGTCGTTTCCCCCACCTCAGGAGAACCACCCCAAATTGGTTTAGGCCACAATCCCCCACACACACATTTTCAACCCACCTTTTAACAACACACACGTTGGTTGAAGAAAAAGTTAACCGTAAAGAACCCTTTCTGTAGTAAACCATACAAGAAACCTTGGAGCATCCCCGTTCTGTAATTACCTGGATGAATTCAGGTAACTGAATGACACGTCACATAGTGACAAGTTTCCTAACCCAGATTTAAGGAGGCTAACACTTCCTGTCTCACTAGGCTAGAGCATTCTCCAGGATGAGTTAGTTGATGTGAATAGCACTGTATTTTGTCTGAGCTAATCATCTTGTTTCTGCCATCTCTGAGAAACCTCTTGTTGTTTTCCAAAAAAGGAGCCAGCTGAGATATGCTTTTAGAAGCCCTATATAGCCTCAGCACATTTTAAACCTGAAACGCAGAGTAAATGACTGAATAAAAGTACATAATGTTGACTCTTACATCAGCAAACTGGTATTTTGGGGTTTATACAGAAGAGTGCACCTGTCATCATTCTTTGAACAGCTTGGAATCTTGGTAGTAGCCCCTTCCCCCATTTCTGTCCTGAAGAACAAAAAAGGGGAACATTATAAACGGAGACGCAAACTGAGGAGGCAGCTCCCACTTAATCCAATCCATTTAACCGATACAAGTGCTGCTGACCTTCCTATGTCATTCCATGTCACAAAAAGCATATCCTGCCACTCGATTCATATCCTAACAGTAGATGCGTTTTTTCCTTCAAGAGGCAGCGTTTGCCTTGTCAAACATTTCTCCCAAACAAATAAAAGGTAGGGAAGAAAATCATTCGCTATTAGTAATTGGTGTGCACCCTGTCATCTGCCTCTCTTCCGCCCATACACCCTTTAAAGACCTTATCTCGTTCGAATATGTACGGATGCGTTTTTGCATTTGAAACTGTCAGACCATGTACTTTCCATTATAAAGATAGGATCCGGTTTCTATGTAGGCCTTCATTTCAAGTTCCATTTTTGTGGATATCAAAAAAATCAAATCAGTGTGGTACCCTTTTGATGTATTTAAGGTTTAGAGCAAGAGGAGGAAAAATTCAAGGAATCATTTAAAGCATTACATCACAATTATCATATCTTGGGGGGGGGGGGGGTTTAAGAGAAAATTATTTGTTTGGCTTTGTAGTCAGTCTTTTTCGTTTATTGTGGCTTCTAATGAGCACACAGTGGAAGACAGTGATGATGCAAAGTTTACTGTATGCAGGGTCACTGTTAATATATCTGATCAGTTAGCTGGACACCTCAGTTTGAAGCCCCCATGGGGGCAGGTGAAGGGGACCGCCAGGGTATTAGGCTTGAGATCAGTGACATCAGGAAGAGAGTGACTGATTGGGCCGTGCTTTTGCCATCTGTATTGCCATTCTAAAAAGCATGCTATAATATGCTCTTAAAGAGATATTTCACCCAAAATTAATTATGTCATAATTTACTCACTCTATAAAATTATATGAAGACATTTCAAACATTGTTTTCCATGCAATTACACTGGATGGGGACTGAAACTTTCAAGCTTGAAAATGGACAAAAAGAGCCATAAGTATCATGAAGGTGGTCCATTTGACTTCTGGGTTTGGATGATTTGTTCAGAATCAGATTTCTGACTTCAGACTTTAGTTTTTAAACTAAAAACTTACTGCAAAGCTATTGTGTGACTTAAAATATAGAGCTCAGACTACCTTTATGAAACATTCTATTTTGAATTTTGAAAGTTTCCATCCTCATTCATTATAACTGCATGAAATAAGACCAGCCTAGTCTTAAGAATCTTTTTTTTTTTGCGTTCCATGTAAAAAAAAAAAAATGTTTTGGGGGGAGATGTCCATTGCCACATCAAATTCAGATACACCAATAATTATAATATCCATGTATGTATTTTAGACAAAAGCCACTCTTACTAAAGTATGAACATGGCTTTGTCCTGTATGAGGGTCTGCATATGCATATGGTTCCCACAATGCCCTTAAACGAACCTCAACGGCATAAACCATGCCCATGACCTCAAAACATTTGAGAAAGGGACCAATTTAGAGGGACAAAGTGCTGAACTACAGATGTATGAGGGATTACAGGCAGTCATCTGTTGCAAAGCTGTTGGCATGATTTTTCATGTATGACATGGAGTAATGCATGCATGGAGCAGAAAGGTTCTCCAAAATATTAAACTAGCAGTGAATGAAAAGTGTCTGAACTGTTTTCATTGACAGGAGAGTTTGCATACAGTACAACGAGTTTGTGAAAAGATACAACAAATTCTTGAAATACAGGTCTGATTCCAAAAGTGATGTAAGATTAGAGACTCTCTGAAAAGAGGCAGTAGAAGAATGTGTTGGAGAGGAGTGTATGGTGGTTGAGACAGATTGGACCAGAAGGCCACAGTGTGACAAATGAAAGCTGATCAAGCCATGGGAGGTTGTAGTCTTTAATTGAGCTGAACCATTTGCCAGAAGGGAGTCTTGGTGGTGACAGGGATAGGAGAGGTCTGTGATGATATTAACTGCATGTCTCCAAGGCATGCGATGAAGATGATCTCTGTGGACTTGATAAGCACTTGCAGCTTACCTGAGAGTGGGCAGATGCAGTCCTGAATTAGACATTACTTTATTGAATGGATGGTGTTGATATTTTGGGAATTAAAAAGCACCCAGTAGGGATGGGCAAAACTAATAAAAAAATAAAATAAAAAAACCAACTAGTCGGACTCGGTGGGAGATTTTGGGTTCACGTGATCAGACATGTTTCTTCAACACACATTTACATACGACATGCTCTTGCATTAAAAAAAAAGAGACTCTGCTCAACATACAGCATTAGAAAAGAATTCTGCCATCATTTACTCATGCATTTTTTCTCCTGTGGAACACAGAAGATATTAAGATATTTTTGTCAATACTATAAAAGTCAATGGGGTACAATGTTCTTTTTGACCCCATTTACTTTCATTGGCAAAAGCGTTTTTTTAAAATATTTATTTATTTATTCAGAAGAAAATCATACAGGTTTTAACTGGCATGGGCTAGTAAATAATGACAATTAAAATTGAGTCAACTAGCCTATCCATTTAATGTTTTAAAAAAGTTAGACTGATTTAAATATTATATTTGGACTATTTGGTTAAAGGTGTATGAATATTAATGTCAGTTCTGACTGGTTTACCGAAAGCTAAAGCACATCATGCTAATTCTTTCAATAAATAAATTGCCAGATCACAATGCTAAATACTAGGGCTGTCAAACGATTAATCACATCCAAAGTAAAAGTTTTTTTTACATAATATATGTGGGTGCACTGTGTATAATTATTTTGTATATATATATAAATACACACACATGTATATTTAAGAAAAAAATATTATTTAAATATAATATAAATTATATATAAATCTATATACAGTATATACATGAAAATATTTCTTAAATATATACAAGCATGTGTGTGTATTTATATATATAAAATAATTATACACAGTGCACCCACATATATTATGTAAAAAAAAACTTTTATTTTGGATGTGATTAATCACGATTAATCATTTGACAGCCCTACTAAATACTCATGAAAGGTATTTAACGTTAACAGACTATATAAAAACTACTAGCACCTCAGTTGAACTTTATTGTAAACCAAAGCTTTGTGTTAGCTCCAGTTGTGCAAAGGAGCTGGTTCTGTCCGCATGCAAGCTCTGTAATCGCAACAGCCATGGCAATCTGGTCTAGAATTTACATTTATATGATATTTGTATTTTTGTAATTGAGTTTTTGCCATGAAAATAGCCTTAGATGCTGACATGGCATTAAATAAAACTATCTATCTATCCATCTAGAATTTGCCAGACAGCCACCAAGGAGGTTAATGGGGAACTAAGGCAGATGTCCTGCCATTGTCTGCGTGAATCAGTTCCTTTCAATCAGTCCATATCATTACTGTAATTGAGCCTGTAGACACTCATTCTCCTTTACTGCCAAGACAAAACACATCTGGTAATAATGTCAGGTAGAATATGCCAGTTAAAACACAGACAAATGAATAAGAGATTGATACTAGATGATAAGCCCAGTGCAGAATGATCTGGAACATATTGATTCATGTGTTTGGTGGACATAATTGGAGAAAATAATATACTTAGCTGTAGCTTGTGGGCAAATGAAGGTAAAGCAGTTGTGGATGCAAATACATCTTTTCAAGACTGCTCTGTGAATGAAATCAGCTCTATATTTGCTTGCTATGATTATGATATAATGAACACACCAGAAAAGTGTAGACGGAGTAAATTTGACAGAAAGATGAAGGAAGAAAGAAGAAAAAAGTGAGAGATCAGCGCTGGCATGATCAGTATGGTTGGAACGAGGGTACCGTTCATTAATATAATGCACTGTTGCAAACTTTAGCAGCCGGCTGCTGCTAATAAGCCCCAGTGAAACGGAGCAGCGCTGCTCCCTCGCAGTGACCCTGGCACTGCCCGGGATAAGGGAGGGTTTTGTCTCCGGGAATAATTGCTCTTTTCACATGTTGCAAGTGTCCTGACCCCTGCGGTCGGCAGGCACTTTCCCCGAGTATAATTACTTCTGATCCAGCCCAAATGAGGCAGTCGCATTAGGCCTGCAATACACTGGCCCGGCTTCAAGCACAGCAGCGTGGGGAGTCTCCGGGATACCTCCAAGCCCTGGCGGTCATTTCCATCATGTCAGAGATGCAGTTCTTACACTTGCAGTCACCTCTAGTATCCAAGGCCTTTTCTCTCTCTCTCTCTTTTTTTTCTCTAGGATGAGGAGATTGAGAGGCTTACTAAACACATTGTTTGCTCTTGGTGCCCTGCTAAAGCTTTGGCTAACAGATGCGATTCCAATTAACGGATAACTTCATTACCTCTCTCCAAGTGTGTGTTCATTATTTATTTTTTGCTTTACACTTTTCTTTCTCCTATTCATTTTAATTTATTCACATGGGGTTAATTAAAAGAAATGTATCAGGGAGATATGCAACATCTATCTAATTAAATTTATTACTGCTTATTTTGGAGACGAGCGAAAACTGGCAGTGTTTTTGCAAGAGGCAAGTTGTTCCAACACTTTGGTGCTCGCTCGCTAGCATAGTGAGAAAACAGCTCTGGAAGGTGAGCTGTCGACAGAATCAGAAAAGCTTGTGCAAAAGGAGAGGGAGAACACACCCGACTCAGGGGTTAAAAGAGTTTCCGAGGAACAATCAGTCGCTCAATAGAGAAAGAATAGGGAGGTGTGTGACCTCACATTTAGACAATCAAGCGTCACCCGTCTGGAAGTTGTTCTCTACAGTAGGCCTGGAGTGCGCGTTTGTTTTGGGTCTTCATTTAGATGGATCTCAGAGACTGCAGCCTGCCCATTTACTCCACCAGAAGGCATAAACTGTCAATATCCCCAGCTGATGAATGACATATATTCATATATATACACAGTGGGGAGAACAAGTATTTGATACACTGCCGATTTTGCAGGTTTTCCCACTTACAAACCATGTAGAAGTCTGTAATTTTTATCATAGCTACTCTTCAACTGTGAGTGACAGAATCCAAAACAAAAATCCGGAAAATCACATTGTATGATTTTTAAGTAATTCATTTGCATTTTATTGCATGACATACGTATTTGATACATCAGAAAAGCAGACCTTAATATTTGTTACAGAAACCTTTGTTTGCAATTACAGAGATCATATGTTTCCTGTAGTTCTTGACCAGTTTTGCACACACTGCAGCAGGGATTTTGGCCCACTCCTCCATACAGACCTTCTCCAGATCCTTCAGGTTTCGGGGCTGTCGCTGGGCAATACGGACTTTCAGCTCCCTCCAAAGATTTTCTATTGGGTTCAGGTCTGTAGACTAGGGATGGCTCGATACCACAATTTTGGCTTCGGTACGATACCAGAACCTAATACCTCGGTATCGATACTAAATCAATACCACAGTCGAAAAAAACACCGCTTGAAACTCTCCACTACCAAATGTGCAAAGAAAAAGTATCAAAATGTAAAAAATAAATAAATTCTTTTTTTTTTGGACTACGTAACCCCCTAGAGGGCCTTCTATGTATGTGCTTGTAATTTGTCATTCAGGTGTTTCTAATTAGCATCTATAAAAGAGGAAATTGTTTGATTGAAAAACATACCCTGAAGGAGGCTGTTTGTGCTGCTATGTGGGTTGTTTTTTTCCCATGTCTTTTAAATTTTTTATTATGAAATAGCCAGTCAAATAAAGGCTTTTTATTAATTCCTATGCCTTGGATTTCCTTATACTATATGTTATTGAATTCCTGACTCCAAAGAGCACCTTCATACACCTTTTTGAACTACTTTTTTTAACTCCTTGAGCACCCTGGACACTTTTTTTCCTTTTCCAATAAATAAATTCAGTCAAGGAACATACAGTAGGCAAACTTTTGATTTTGAAAAAAAAAAAACCTGAAATTATACAATTAAAATAGGTTAATATCTATAATAATAATAGAATAATGAAATGACATGTTAAACCATTAGCTGTCATGCATCAACAGAGAATTATCAACATTTATAGCATTCATTCATCTTGGTCTGGTTACTGTTTGGTTTGTGTTCATATTATGCATATAATGCATTGCATAAAGTAATGTTAACATGCTAAACATTTATTAGTATATTAAATATATTAAATATTATTAATTGTAATATTAGTAATATTCATATTACTACTATTACTCTCTCTCTCTCGGCTTATTCCTCTATGGGTCGCCACAGCGGCAGTAATATGCCATTCATTTTACTATCACTTTTATAATTTATTCATTCAAATTGAATTAATATGTTTGTTTGAAAGTGCAAAAATTATGAGACCTAAACTGAATTGGTTCTAGCGTGTCATGCAAGAAGATTTGAGCTTTCGTGTTTACCGTATCATATTTAATTGATAAGCTCTTATGTATGTGCGCTGTTCAGTGTTCAATAAAAGTCTAAATTAAATCAGTTGAATGATGAACTCACCTGTCGATCTCTGAACGTTTTGAACAAGTCAGGATGAGCAACTGACAAGTGCTTAGGCAGATTTGATGTGTTGCCTCCCATGGCAACACATTATTTAAAGCAACGTTTGCATTGAGGTCTGTTTCTTTACTTTTCTCATTACTTTTGTAGGCAAAGTAATGCCTTATTTCACTCATACTGCTCTCTCTATTTATTGATTTCGGGCGTGTAGAAATTCGAATGAGCTTCGTTTGATCCATCGTGTTCCTCCGTTGTCACCGTTTGCCGGTTTCACGTGACCCGCGTCAGTTTAGGTAGCGCACTGCCGCCTAGCGTAGAACTTCGAAACAGCAGCGCATCAAATACCGAATTTAATGATATTGTATCGGTATACCGCGCATCCCTACTGTAGACTGGCTAGGCCACTCCAGGACCTTGAGATGCTTCTTACGGAGCCACTCCTTAGTTGCCCTGGCTGTGTGTTTCGGGTCGTTGTCATGCTGGAAGACCCAGCCACGACCCATCTTCAATGCTCTTACTGAAGGAAGGAGGTTGTTGGGCAAGATCTCGCGATACATGGCCCCATCCATCCTCCCTTCAATACGGTGCAGTCGTCCTATCCCCTTTGCAGAAAAGCATCCCCAAAGACTGATGTTTCCAGCTCCATGCTTCACGGTTGGGATGGTGTTCTTGGGGTTGTACTCATCCTTCTTCCTCCAAACATGGCGAGTGGAGTTTAGACCAAAAAGCTCTATTTTTGTCTCATCAGACCACATGACCTTCTCCCATTCCTCCTCTGGATCATCCAGATGGTCATTGGCAAACTTCATATGGGCCTGGACATGCGCTGGCTTGAGCAGGGGGACCTTGCGTGCGCTGCAGGATTTTAATCCATGACGGCGTAGTGTGTTACTAATGGTTTCCTTTGAGACTGTGGTCCCTGCTCTCTTCAGGTCATTGACCAGGTCCTGCCGTGTAGTTCTGGGCTGATCCCTCACATTCCTCATGATCATTGATGCCCCACGAGGTGAGATCTTGCATGGAGCCCCAGACCGAGGGAGATTGACCTTCATCTTGAACTTCTTCCATTTTCTAATGATTGCGCCAACTGTTGTTGCCTTCTCACCAAGCTGCTTGCCTATTGCCCTGTAGCCCATCCCAGCCTTGTGAAGGTCTACAATTTTATCCCTGATGTCCTTACACAGCTCTCTGGTCTTGGCCATTGTGGAGAGGTTGGAGTCTGTTTGATTGAGTGTATGGACAGGTGTCTTTTATACAGGTAACAGGTTCAATCAGGTGCAGTTAGTTAATACAGGTAATGAGTGGAGAACAGGAGGGCTTCGTAAAGAGAAACTAACAGGTCTGTGAGAGCCGGAATTCTTACTGGCTGGTAAGTGATCAAATACTTATGTCATGCAGTAAAATGCAAATGAATTACTTACAAATCATACAATGTGATTTTAGGCCATGAGACGGGACCCCACATTTGGGCTACCGGTACCATTTTGAGGGATTAAATTTCTTTTTGATTTTCATGAAGGTACACATCTCTAGTGTTGGAAAATGTGTGATAGCATCCGATCCATAGTAGCTTTCATTAGAAATCAACACTTATATCATCCTACCTCAAGGTAAGGTGTTCAGTGACTACAAGAGAGAAAAATTTATCCTTTTATAATTTAAAAAAATTATTTAAATTTTTTTTTGATTTTTTTTATTATAAAAATTTATAACATTTTATAAAATTGTATACATTTTTTTATACATTTTAAAATTTATTTAAAGATAAATTCATTTATCCTTTTTCTTGACATATGTTTGAAACTCGTCCTCCGTAACCAAAAACTACCTTGAATCTAATGCTATCACACATTTTTCAAATACAGGGTCATATACCTACACAAAAATCACCATGCGGTTTAATCCCTCAAAATGGTACCAATCAACCCTCTGTCTCACGGCCTATTTTCCGAATTTTTGTTTAAGATTCCATCACTCAGTTGAGGAGTACCTATGATAATTTCTTCTAAATGCTTTGTAAGTGGGAAAACCTGCAAAATCGGCAGTGTATCAAATACTTGTTCTCCCCACTGGGTATATATATATATATATATATATATATATGAACTCTTCATTTCCCCCCTCTTTTCCCACAGATTGCATTTGCATCTGAATAAAGGAATAAATCCATCTATTCTCCCTCTAGATTTTTTCAGTCTTTGAGAAAAAAAAAAAGAGGACAATCTTATCTACTACTTCATGACTCCTAGCAAGAATGTAACCATTAGCACTGTCAGAGCCTCTTTCCGCCATCTGTCGCACAATGATGCCCCAACACTTTTTAGCCAACATTAAAAATGCATTTGGTTAGGCATAAATGAAGGCCTTCTAAAGTTTGTGTCACTCCTAAGGTTAGGGGAGTGATGTATGAAATTCCCCTCTCCCAGCAATTACTACACATTTAGCGTTTCAAAAGATATGCCAGGAGACAGGTGTGCCATTCAGAACCATGCTGCAAGGTTGAAAATAGAAGAAACGGCACGCAGCACAACTCCATTTGGGCCCCGTTTAGAGCTGAATAATGCAAATCCACCACAGGGGGTATTTGTTTGGTGTGTGGGGCCTCTGTGTCACTCGAACACTCTCTCAGATGCCCGTCTCCTTATGGGGTAAATAATGAAGCAGGGTTTGGATTGCAACAGTTACATTTCATTTGCAGGCCTTTTGGGCACGCAAATTACATTGGGGACCAGCCTTTACTGTCCAGGCTAGGGTTGCACGATATTGGAAAAAAACTTACATTGCGATATTTCGTTTTTCTGCGATATTGCGATATAAAAACAATTTCGCCAGATGATTTGAATAGCTCTATTTGAAAATAAATAATTATTCAAGAATAATTGGGTTGATTTTGTAGGGGAGTGAATCTGCATAGAAAATAATAAACAAATTAGAAGCATAGATAAATACAATAGAAGATACAACTGAAATAAGCAGTGATAGGTTTTTCAGGTAAATCTATCAGTATTCAGGTACAGAAATTGAATAATCAAATGTTAAATAACAGTCCACTGTATAAATAAAATACAACTAATATAAATAATTGATTAATACAATTTATCTTTGTTAAAGCTACAAAAGCCATTTTCTCTTTTTTTGTTTAATTAACAAACAGCTGCGGTTATCCAAGGCTGCTGTCCCTTTCAGACGAATACACGGACTAATATAAATGACATGTATCCGCTTTCTTTCTCAATAGTAACACAGACATAACCGACTGCGTTTACGAGGATACTCGAAGAGCCAGGCAGTTTGACTTAGTTTTGCGTGCATGTGTCCGTTTAAGCTCGAGAGAGAGAGAGGGAGAGAAACAATTCGGTGTTCACGCGCTGTCAGCGTTAATGTGTGTGCGCCCAGAAAACAGCGCACGAGTTCCAGTCCCGTACGGATCAGGGATCAACCATTTTTATTCTTATCAGTACACAATTACAGTATTTCCAGCCTGTGAGTTTGTGGTTATACTTAGGTAAACTTTGTTAGGTATCATTCATAATGTTTATCGATGCAATAGTGATAGTTACTTGCAATCTTTTAAATATTTGACATTTCATAGTATTCTTACTGAACAAATATAGATATTTATAGTCCGATATTGAATTTCCGCATATTTTAAGATCTAATTACAATTAAGGGCTAGTACATTTTTTAGTTTACTCGCCAGACTGCTATACTACGCATTTATATATATATATATATATATATAGCCTATATAAAATCAATCAGTTTATCTTTTTAAATATCTGAACTTACACTCTTAACATCAGTCAATCAAGCATTATTATATATGCTAATCAAGCACTATTTAATGATAGAACTTCAGGGGCCTGATGTATAAACGTTGCGTACGCACAAAATGGGCATAGAAATATGCGTTTTTCCACGCACATATCGGGATTTATAAAAAATAAACTTTGCGTAAATAAGTGCGCACCGTAAGGATGCTCTTGACCGTGCGTACGCACTCTTTTAGAAGAGTATGTGTTTTGGCGACACCAACTGGCCCAAATAGCAATAACTATTTAAAATGAAAAACTTCTAAATTATCCTATTACATCACCCAATTAATCAAATTGCATCAACCTGAATTATCATTATCAGCATTCTTAACCAGATGCAAATACTATTTTTTGTAATGAATGGACTATAAAAAGGTATGTGCGTATATAACATATCATCACAATGGATACTCTAGCGCTGTTAGAAGACCTTGCTAATGACGCTCTACGGAGGGAGCGTGTTTTCAGAGACCGTGAAGATTTCCTTGCTCATGGTGATGATTGGCTCATGAGCCGATTTCGATTCCCAAGAGCCATCCTCTTGGAATTGTGTTCTAAATTACGGCCAGTAACATGAAATCATTACTGAGAAGTTACAACATTTTTATATTCAATAAATATAAATATTTGTTGTGGATGTGATGCTTTTGAACACTTTTCCTCTGGCATGCTGTCTGTGTTTTAATGTGTTAACTACAGAGATAATTGCTTATCATGATGGCAGATTGTCTGAGAAAATGGTTTATCTGTTAATAGGTCTATCTGTTTCCATTAAAAATATAAATCAATTAAAATACTATACGGCCAGAGGAAAAGATTGAGAAAAACTTTCTCTGAAATGCATTTTGCACTATTTTATTTTATTTATTTAAAAAACAAGGGAAGGATGGGCTACTAAATGATTTTTATTAATGTAATGTAACGGCACATCCGTATTTCATATTTTCCTAATGTCTTGTACCGTTAAACATGTTCTCATGTGGATGAATAATATGCAAATGATATGCAGATGAGGATATAAAACTAGGCGTTATAATCTCCATTTATGGTTATTTCGGGGTGGAGACGCATGTGCGCACAATCTTCCACTGACTGGGATTTATAAAGTGAATTCTGCGCAGGTTCTGGCGTACGCACGGTTTTATAAGTCTGAATATTTTTTTGCGTACGACATTTTTGGCTTTCGGGCGCACGTACACTTTTAGTAAGGATTCTACGCACAGTTTTATAAATGAGGCCCCAGTACTTCAACTAGAGTTTATGGTAAGTCAAATACAGGTACACTGCACACATCCATTGAGCTGAATAGAAATATTACAGATCGCTTAATTGATGGAGAGCTCTCCAACTCTGGAGAACTCTCTCAAGCGCTCAGTCAGTGTTCAGCGAGTGAAAATATAAACTTAAACTTATCTCGAACACACACACACACACTGGTGAGTAAAATCTAAGAATTTATTCGCCAATGGCTAATGATAGACATTTAGTCGCCAGAGTGAAGATTTAGTCGCATATGCAAGTGATTTACTCGCAATGTAGAGGGTTGAATAGTGATAGTTTATGGCATAGATTTAACCCTTTAAAGGGTTATTTCACCCAAAAATGAAAATTATAGTATAATAAAGGCCTTCTGAAGAAGCAATGATGCATTTTTTAAAAGAAAAATCCATATTTATAACTTTATAAACTATAATCACTGGGTTCTGGTAGCGGCCATACTTACGTCAGGTCAGGGGTAATTCTTTGGCCGGAACTTGACTTATGACGTAGGATAAAGGAGCAGCGTAAGCTTAGGTGAGTAGACGCCTCTCGCAGTTCAAACAAATAGGGCTGGGCAACAATCTCAAGCTCCTCTGTAATTTCTCTTTAAAAAGTCTCATTTTAGACTTCTAGTTCATGACCAGTGTTTTGTTTTGCTCTATCCTCTGTGCTTCAGAGTTCGTCAATACATCATGCGTTGGGTCAGAGGTCACTCTTACAGGAACTAGACTCACATACGGCTGTTACCGGAAGCCAGTGATTATAGTTTATAAAGTTATAAATATGGATACTTTTCTTACAAAAACGCATTGCTTTGCTTCAGAAGGCCTTTATTAACTCGCCGGAACCGTACGGATGACTTTTATGATAGATGGATGCGTTTTTGTAGACTTTTTTTTTCCAGATATATTTTTTTTATATAACTCTGTTTGGCGGAAAGAAGAAAGTTATATACACCTAGGATGGCTTGAGGGTAAGTAAAGTATGGGATAATTTTCACTTGTGTGAATTAACCCTTAAGGGATCTTATTGAAGTTTCCCTTTAAGAGTGCGTGCCAGCTGTGTTTAAATGGATTTTTATAAATGTAATATTTCATTTAATATTCAACAATAATATTGATCTGCCTGGATTGACACGACTATAAAAGAACTGAACTGGACGATGACATCACGGTTTACTTCAGTGCGGCTATATATATATTATAACGTTTTTGTATTTTCCTGTTATCTCTGTAAAGCTGCTTTGAAACAATCTGTATTGTAAAAAGCACTATATAAATAAATGTGACTTGACGTGCATTGTGTAAAAAAATTGATCAATTAAATTAAGAAATATTGATCTATCTTTCATACTATACAGTATAATATTATGATGCATACATTTACTTGTAGCATACAAAGTACAAACTATTTAGTGTCGTGTATTTTAATTGTCTTGTTTTAAATGTATAATATCAGCTATTTATTGATTATTGGCCATCACATGAAAATAATTAGCTTTGTTACCGGCCAGAATGTCAATCTCTCTCTCTCGCTCTCTCTCTCTCTCTCTCTAGATAGGAATAAGGTTTGTATCTAATCATAATTAGCTAAATAACAGTATTTAATATAAATTACAATAACATTATGTTCTCATTTAGAAGAAATGTTTAGATGACGAATAAATGGGTGTAATGTATTCTAACCTTCTCCATAGCAGCATTGAGAGCACAATGATTGAATGGCCACACCATACAAGGTTATTGACGTTGCTGGAGAATTCAAGAGTTAAAATCGAATGGCCACTCCATTATAATCTCCAACCATGCACGAGAGACCGCCACGTTTAAGTGTCAAGAAAGGGTAAAATCAGCGGCCGGCAGAAAGGGGGCTGGACAGCATTATTCAGCCTGTGCTCCGTTTCCAATTTCAATTAAAGCAGAGCAGAGTGGCCAAGCGCTTTGGACCACAGCTGCCACTCTAATGGATCAGAACCCTCACGCTTAGCATCGATTAAATCAACCTCACCAATACTGTGTCCTTCCCCTTTAAGGAACAATACAAACTAACCGGTAATCACTGCCTTTAATTAGGTATTCAAGATGTGATTTATCGAAGGTCGGCCAATGAGTTGTGGAAGTTAGTATCTCATTAAGTGGACTGTGTTTCCATTTGCCAGCCTCCCTCCAGTGCGTTCTCTAACAGCGTCCTCCCTTATATGTTGTGGCTTTTTTTTATTAAAAAAAGGAATAGATTTTAATATCCATGTAATATTTGGATGGAATGTGTTTACGCAGCCTATATTGGATTTCTCACCTCCCAACTATTTTCTTAAGTACTTTACATGAGGTTTGTTATTATCGGTTTGTGGCATATATATGGAAAGTTTATTGAGCTGGGGGGAGTTTTCATTATGTTGTCCCAATAGAAAAGAAAAACCCTCTGGCATACATGTTTCCTATATTTATAACAGTGACCCAGGCAGCATTACAAATACTGATGAAGTGAATCCCTGGATTTCAACAACAACAAAAAAAAAAAGGTATAAAGGTATTATGATAACAAATGGTTTGGTTTCTCCTTTAACAGCAAAAAATTTACAGTGCAATAAAGATCAAGTAAAAAGCATTAACTTATAAAAATATTAAATCGACATGTATACTTGGCTACCATTACAAAGTTTTGGTTCAGAAAGTATTTTTTTTTTTTTTACATGCGTTAAGAAAGGATGCATTAAAATGATCAAACTTGACAAAGACATATATATAATATTTTTTTATATATGTTTTTCTTAAAAAAGAAAAAAAAGTCACCATTTCCACTAAAATATTGAGCACAACTATTTAAAACATTGATAATAAACAAAATATATTGGCCACCAAATCAGCATACTAAATGATTTCTGAAAGATCATTTGACACTGAAGACTGGAGTAATAGTTCATAAAATCAGCTATGTCATCGCAAGAATTGCGATTTAAATTTTACAATAAAAAAAAATTTAAATAGTTATTTGAAATTGTAATATTTCACAATATTACTTTATCATAAATGCAGCCTTAAAGAGCATAAGACTTCTTTCAAAAAGAAATATACATTATGTTTTTTACAGTACAGAGAGAGAGAGAGAGAGAGAGAGAGAGAGAGAGAGAGAGAGAGAGAGAGAGAGAGAGAGAGAGAGAGAGAGAGAGAGAGAGAGAGAGAGAGAGAGAGAGAGAGAGAGAGAGAGAGAGAGAGAGAGAGAGAGAGAGAGAGAGAGAGAGAGAGAAAGAGAGACAGAAAGAGAGAGAGACATACAGTACAGTAGTTTCCTTCAGATTCCAGTCCCAGAGAACCTATATGTGATGTGATCTGGGAAAACCCGTTGGATGTCGTACGTTTTCAGTAAGGTCTAAAAATAGATCGAATGTCAGTTTGTCAAAATTAGGTTTTCAATAAATTATTATTCTATAACATCTTGTTTATCATCTCTGAATATATCTTGGGAAAATTCACTAGTTTAGTGCAGAAAAATAGCGATTTATAGTGGCAAGCTGAAAACACTGTCTTTCTCTTTAAGAACAGGCACGGCGGAGCAGATCGGGGCAAAAAAACAAAATCGCCCATTTAGCTCTCCTTGTCTTGACACTACAAAGACAGTTTCACCTATCAAAATAAACCAAATAACAGAATAAAGGTCCCACCAGTCCTGTGTAAACTACAACGGCATACAAGTTTTTATTTATTTATTTTTATCCAGCGTTATCGTGTGGTGTGATGCGGAGCACAAGAGAACAACAGAGTCTGAAGCTGCTCGCTTAAAAGACCTTGCTCGGCTCTCAATCGTCCAATTTCAAAACGGTTTTCACAGGATGAATTTTGAGTTTGTAAGCTTTCGAATGTTACCTAATCTATGATGATTACTAAAATATGTGATATGAAAAAAAGGCAATAGAAAAAGAGCGCCAGTCATCCCGCTAGCAGGACGTGACAGTTAAAGGCACAATATGTCGTTTTTTTTCGCCACAAGAGGGCACAGTTTCCAACAATAACAAAGGCGTAGGTTTTTGAGTTGTTCCGATTCCGATACTAGTATCGGAAATGCCGCCGATACCAATAAAAATTCTGGCATCGGTATCGGCGAGTACTTCTATCCGCGTACCGATCCGATACCATTTTCTTAAACAATAACTAGTTATGCACGCTAGCTTTGCGTAACGCTGCAAATCGGAGCTCAATTCTTCTTCGCTGCTCTAAACAGTGGTTGCTTGTGGCAACGCAGGAAGTCGTGCTGTTGCCACACAAGCAACCACTGTTTAGAGCAGCGAAGAAGAAAACGCGCGCGCGCCCTGCAGTATGTCCGCAGCTGTTTAGCAGTATTTCAGACTGGACAACCAGGTAGTAAAACGGCGACATGCCTCATATGCCATACTGCAATTTCGAGGGGTGGAACAAGTATTAGCAACTTCAAGTAACACAGAGTAACCCCGCAGAACACGATTACACAAAGGCAAGGGCAGAGAAGGATGAGCCGCGCCAGAATCAACAATCTCTGAAAGCTTCATTCAAACGAAGAGAAATGTTTTCAAAAGACTGCCAACGAGCGATCATAAATATAACCGACACAACATGTAAGTTATTAAGTTTATTATTCTGGATGTCAAAACTGAAATGCTGTTTATTTAACAAAACGGTTTATGGACCTTAAATTATAAAGAGATAATTTTCTTATATTATTCATATATCATTTTTTTAGATTCCTAGATTTATTTGTTGCACTTTTTTTATACAGTTATATATTGTAAATCTAAAATACCTTTTTTCAGTTTACAGTATTAGATGTGTGGCTGCATTTTAAGTTCTTGTTCATTTAAGAAAGAAATAATATATTGCTGTGAAATGTATGTCAGATAATAAAAATACTCTAGTTCACTCTATGTATTTGTTCATGTTTAATTAAGAGATAAGTCTGAAGCACACCATAAAATAATTCTATCAATTCATACAGTGCTAGTATGAATTGCAGCTGTATAGATACTGTACAGACCCAGGTATCGGATCGGTACTCGGTATCGGCCGATACCCTGAGTCCAGGTATCGGAATCGGTATCGGGAAGGGAAAAAGGGTATCGGAACATCTCTAGTAGGTTTATGACACAGTGATGAGCTGAATGATGGGACTTGCTGTCAAGCTGATGGATCTAATAATCTGATGGTTTGCTAAAGAGACCGATATCACACGCGAGTCCCGCGGATATAAAGGAATAAGGACATTTAATTCTACCGAACTACCCGCAAGTGCTGGATTACTACACAGGTCAGTTTATCAGACGAATTAAACTTGAGGTAACGCAGCGCTTCTTCACTTGGTCTAACGTTACACTATCACACTAAACGGCATTTAAATGTGTGTTGAAAGTTATAATGTTATACTAACGTTACGTGTTAGTTTGTTTGCTATACGAAACTAGCAGTAAGCTAGATCAACATTAAAATAACATACTGACCGTATTCTAACATTTCATCATGTTGAGCTAACGTTATATAACATTGATTTGTTTTATGTACATTTGCTCACTTGTCTAATAAAGCTGTCAAGTCGTGACTCGTGAAGCTCTGTCAAGTCCAAGTTAGTCGCGGACGTGGAGCTCTCGGCATCTCAAAAACGCCACGCTGATATTGATCCTCATTTTAGTTCTCCTTGTTTGTCCCAAAGTCTGCTTGCCATGGTCTATGTTTGAAAGAAACAAGAACTGCGTGTCGCTAAACGTTACGCACTACGCAGTTGTCCACGTCTGTCGCCATGGTTACGTCATGCTATGGCAGTATGAACGGAAACCGAGGATAGCGCGGATATTGCGTCATTGACAGGCGACATTTTTTTCCGGGACGGCCACTTATTTAAAATAGGAATTTCTCTGAAATAAAAAATCTTTGGAGACTTTTGGGATATTGTAAGTACACAACTGCAGGAAATATCACACTGTGCAAGTGATTTTTGTTTATTTTATTACAAAATTCTTACATATTGTACCTTTAATTAAACCTGTTTTTCTCAATTCCGTTTCTGAAAATCATAGCGATCAGCCGACTTCAGATAACCACGACTTTTGTTACAGACAAACGATAAAAGAAATAAAAACAGATTTGGAAAGGGCTTGAACCCAGCTTTAATATGGTCTCAAAACCTGTAATATGTCAAATTTCACCATGTGGTGGGTTTTCCCAGATCGCATCACATATCATATCTGCATGAGAATGTGTGGTTGTGAGGTGGGTCAAGAGGCTATAATCTCCAAAAACAATAAAGCAATAGTTTGACTATCTTCCTCATGAATGACAAATTGAATCATATTGAACAGTATATCATTACTCATTTCAGAATTCTTCTCGCTTTACTCTGCTATTCAGTGATCTTCAATAGCGCCATTGCAAAACACAGATGCACATCAGCTATGAGGACTAGAACTTCAACGGCACTCTGAGATATGCTTTGTGCGTGCATTCAAACATGTTGTAAACATACATGGTAAATACGTTCTGCACATGCAAACCAATTGCACACACACACATATACATGCACGCTAATGCACACTGTAAACATGTACCCTTACAGGTGTGCACACATACCTACATACTCTGTACTTACAAATCACACCACCCTAAAAACAACACAACGGTTATCAGTGTGTGCATGCAGTTCTCCGGTAAACACACTCTTGTGAATATGTATCTAGGGAACATTTCAGGAGGGATTAAAAAAGGCCTTCCAACTAATAGCATAATGGAAGATCAATGTATAACAAGATGGAAACTCTCATGCATAAACAGACCCCGTTACAATTATGCCACAAGATTCTATTTCTACATTAATCATTCATAACTGCGTAGCACACCAGGGCCTGAATTTCGTTTTGGAAAATGGGGGGGAAAATCCCCCCTTAGATGATTCTCATGGGGGGATTTTTTTTGTTTGAGGGGGAGAGGGGGGGCATTTTTTCCAAACAAAATTACTACATTTATCTTGCTTAAATGTTTGCGCTCATTGCATTTTTACAATGAGGTAATATTATTGTTAAGAATTTACACAACACAAGGAAGCTTGATTTAAATTGTTTAATTAAATTGAAAAAAGTAGCACAACTAAATACAATAAAATAAAGATACAAAGAGAAACGTTTTTGAATAGGCCTAACACTAGTATTCATATATGCCCACAGAAACTGAATAAAGTAATCAAATGGAAAATAACACTGGGTAGTATTTTAGTCCTGAATAAATTAAATACATAGGCTATTAATCCTGATTCCTTTAACTTAAAGCTATCTTTTGTTGTTTTGACAACAAAATGAATGACAGACAAGACACATATGGCTGCCGTCACTTTAAGAGCTAGTGCATGGATCCTGTGTTCATTATACTGGCATGTTTTATGCTTATTAAAGACAAAACCGACTATGTTTAGAGTATACTCACGAAGACGGAAATGACACAATTTTGCGTGTTAAAGCAATATAATCCGCGAAAAATAACTTTTGTTACTGGCCAGCTGTTTTTGAGGCGGATTTCCTATGAATGTGCGCATAGAAAATCATCTCAGAGAGCGTGCGAGCACTGATTAGTTTAAAATCGCTTGAATGTTTAAACTGATAAAACTTAAGACGACGTGCAAATGGTAAACTTCAGTCACGATGCACTGCTGGCACGTGCAAGTGAACATTGCGTCATGTCCCGACTCCTAAATGCGAGTGTGTATCATCGCCGCAGCGCTTGATGCTTGCCTTGCACAACACATTTTGAGAGAAGAGATAGAAGACGCAGCACCGCTGAACACTCAACGCTGTTTGTGAAATTGCGTCTGGCAGAGAGTTGTTAAAAGAATGATTTGATTTTATAATCTGTGTGGATTACGATTGCGGGAATTTCCCGCATTATAAATGGGAGACCTGTGGGAATGATTAGAATTATGCGCAATACCCACGCCGAAATTCGAGCCCTGCACACCCTGATAAACATGCACAATGCTTTCTCTTTCTGTTACTAAATACCTTTTACAATTCATGTCTGGCATCTTCCCTTGTTTTGTGAGTTGGTTGATATTTACAGAATAAGGACAGCAAGACGATGTGTGCAGAATCATGGTGTGATTTCTTTCTTCTTTTTTTACACTCACATACATGCATGCATATGTATATATATATATATAGCAACACTAATGAATGGCTATGATACCTCAAGCTGCACTTTCTAACTTCATTAGAGCCAAATGTGGATATCAGTGTAGGTATCATTAGGAAAGCTTTTATCAAGTTACAGAATGTGATAAGGTTAATGAGGAGTTTATAAAAGTGTCTCTGGCGGATGGAAAGAGCTGGCAGGGAGGATGAGACCTTAAGCAAAGCATGCTAGTCATTTATTTCATTAGCATGGCCACCTGTACTTTTTTTTTTGAAAGGCTGAACCTTTTAAAACAAGAAGGTCATGCCAAAAAGTAACACTCAAAAGTGCAGCAGCAGAACTTGGTCGTGAAAATTGCGTGCATGTGTTGAGCTGTAGGTCACTGCGTCGTTCTTTACCTAGTTCTATAGGTCGCAGTCAGTGGTAAAGTAACATTCCTAGAGCTTCACAGGACAACCGGCGCAAAAGATGAGAGATGAAGGGAGGAGGGGGGAAAATAAACAAATAAATAAATACAGGAATGGAAGAGGGACTGATGAAATGGAGCCAAGTGTGACGACCTGCTGCAAGAGAAGCGGAGTGTGTGTGTGAGGGGAAAGAGAAAGTGATCGCACACAAATGCAATAGACGAAGCAACTCACCCTTGCAGCGAGACGTGCTAGTGAGAGGTGCTGCGACAAGGTGACACGAGGGAATAACATGTGGTCTAAAGACCAAAGGAAAGTAAATTAAAAACCACCTACTGTAAAATCATCAATATGTAGCTGTATATCCCTTTTTCAGCAGAGCACATGTACTATTACTTGGAGCATGTCCACTGGGAGAAGTTACTATTGTTGAGAATTCCAGAGCAGAAACAAATTTGAAATGAAAAAAGGCAAACATTTGTACAGACATTGTAGTGTTTTTCTATTTTTAAGATGACGTTAAATTTGGACGGGCCTGATTAGAGTAAACATCCTACTATGTACACAACACTTAGATATTGTTTTCTGCACATCTCTTTCTCATGTTCTCTTTTTTTTTTTTTTTTTTTACTGAACACTGCACCTGTCTGCATTCGTCTCAGGACTCAAGGTGAAAGATAAGGTTGCTCCGAGACATTTTAAAAGGTAGCCTAAAAATGACGATTCATCTCGCTGGCAGCATGTCTGAGGATGTTATAAAAGGTTTTCTGTGTTCCCAATCCTTCAGTGATGGACTGTACGTCCTTGCAGCTTTTCAAAAATCCCATGTTTATTGAAATTATTTAAAAACTTGCCAATAACTACATCTTTACACAGGAAAATACTGTAGAAGCAAGACTGGGAAGGATTAATAGAAACACGCTGCCGTGACAGACCGTATGGATGCAATGTGAGCCTTAGCCAGCTCCCTTGATGTTTGAGAGCGTTTAGAAATGTAAATGTGCTGGGGTGTAAATTTTAGTAAAAGTGTTTGCACGTAGCACAGGAAGGGAAAGTGATTGAGCTAGTAATCGGTTCCGATGAACGTAATCATTTGCATCATAGACAGATGCATCGTAACTTTAACTCTCACTCTCTCTAGAACCTTCGTCTTTATTCAGGTCCCCTTTGAGTTGTTTTGAAATGATGGGAAATGATATACATCTGTAGTCACTGATGTGAGAAAGCACAAGTTTGATAGTGATCAAGTGGCTTGGGACAGAGACTGCTCGTTTAGTCGATCACATAAGATCTGGATTCGGTCTCTTTTGCTCAGTTTAATTCTCGTCAAAACGATTGGAATGTTGTCCCGGGTGTTGCAATGAGGGGGGGCCCACCCATACAATTTGGTCATGTGTCCCCAGGATTTAAGCAACGACCCCTCATGCAATTATGGTAAAATTGTACAACCAGCTATCCAGTTTTTTACCATTGAAAAGGAGGCATCACCTTGTAATGTTTAACATTTTAACATCAAAATGTGTCAGACCATCATGCATTCAAAACCATCATCAAAAAAAACAAAAAGAGCATGCCAATTCAAGACCACACAGCGATGAGGGATCTCTATGTTGAGGACACATCAGTTGCAGATATATTGAACTGTAATTGCATCAGGAGGAAATGTTTATAAAGTAGGAATTTCTTCAGGCTGAAGCAATATAAGTGGCAGGAACACAAGCATTAGGCCCCGAATCCAGGCGCAATATTGCGAGAGACCCAGGGCGAGAGAAACATATATGTAATTTCAATATTTGAAATTGGCAAGTTTAATTTAGAGTAAGAACAAGCCAATAAGCTGAGAAAATAGCAAATACAAGAGAGAAAATTACCTTGCAGGATGAAAAAAGTGAAAAGACTTAAGGAATGTATAAAAGTAATCTCCAAGTGGAAATTAGAAATCAACCCACAGAAAGGGGAATAACAGAAAAGAAATATTACTGTCCACTCTCTAAATCAATATAAAATTGCTATGAGACAGAATTACCATGGTAACTCAAGTAAAGAATGAAGCAATTCTTTTTTCTTTTCTTTTTTTATAAAAACTGGTGCCTGAAGCTCCAAGTTTTATTACAGCGGCAGACAGATCAGGGGTCTAGTATTCATGTGAAACATTGCATTTCAAATACATGCATTAGTAACGAACAGATTTCATTGGTCAGTCGACACGCATGGCTCGTAAATTAAACGGTGACCGGTAACCAAGAATTTATCATCAGGATGAAGAATAGAACGGTGTTCTTTTCTCTTCACCAGGTTCTAGGGAGCCCAGCGATGCGAATGATCAATCCTGAACAAGTCCACAATGAGGACCCAATTATTCCTCCCAATCCAGATAGTTTTAAATACCTTGAAGGGAAAGAAAATGGCTGAATAGCGTATTTCTCCAGAGAGAATTAAAAGTCAACCGAGAGCTTCTTTTATTTAAAGGTAGTCATGAAAAGGAGTTGTGCTTGTTCTGTACCTTAACCCATTTCCCCACTCCCTCCTCAAAGTCATGGTAAGAAAGTACAAGAGCAAGTACTGTATGGTATTATGTTGTGGCCTAAAAGCAGTACAGATTTTTTCAAATACAGTGGATCAAATACAGTGCAAGGACCACTGATGACAAAGCCTGCAATGCTGAAATGTGAAAGGGTTGATGGTTTGGGAAGGCAGTGTAATAGTAATACAATAGCGAGAGTGTGCAAAACCCAGTCACAAGCCCCACATTGCTCTACTTTCAATCTCCTGCGCTTAGTACATCGCATAGACGTGAATGACCCAATATTTCACATAGCAAAATGTACACATTTTGAAACTTCCTAATAAAGCTTCCTAAGAGTACAGGGGGAATTTTAGGTCAGACAACTAAAGCAAGCTTAGAGTATAGTAAAAACTACTTTGTATCCTACTTTAATGAGGATGTCGGAGAGAAGGTAACAGGATAATTCTTCTATTGCTGAACTTAGTTATTTCACAGTCACATTGAGACTCTTTGGAAGTTTAGTTATGGAAACCAAATACAGAGCTGACACTGGCATCTGTAACTTTCAGAATTGTTACAAAACCGCAATCATAAAACATTTTGTTTGAAGAACATTTCTAAATCTGAAATATCACAATGCACCAGCAAGTTCAAAAGTACTGAGGATCTGTTGACTGATGTATGGGTGATGTTAACTAACATGAGGGTTGTGTATTTGGTTGTTTTTTTTCTCACAATGCTCAGTTCAATTCATCACTAGCTTCCCTCACTTTGAATCCAGTATAAGCTGTACCAAACTATGAGGGTACTATACCTCAACTGATATATTTAGTTAAGTGTGTGTGCGTGTGTGAGAGAGTGAGTGAGTGAGTGAGTGAGTGAGTGAGAGAGAGAGAGAGAGAGCAGATCCAAGCTGCCTCCCCATCTCTGCCAAAATGCCAGCGCAGTTGGTCGGCACCAGCAAGCAAAGGGTGAAGCTTTTAGGCAATGAGCAGCAGGTGATCTAAGCTTTTCTGTAAGTCCTAATGCTCCTAAAAGCCACTCTCCCTGCTTCTGTAATTGGGCATCAGTAGTTAATGTAGTATTGACTGCATTACATGCTCCTGTGCATCCTCTCCTACTAATGCCATTTGCATCACCTTGTACATTTACCATATTGCTTAGCCAATAGCTGTTAAAAGCAATCTCAATCATGAATCATATGGGGAACTTTTAGCAAGACAGACATCCAAAGGAGACAATTTACAGTTGAGTTAATCTGGGTACATTAGCGCAACATGGATTGAGCGAGACAGACCAATTTATGTTTCTACGGCAATCCCTTTATTGGTTTTTAGATGGGTTAGTGAAAGGATGGTTGGCTCAAAGAGATATGAAATATCCATTTTCAAACATAAATATGGGCCTGAAATGCAAGCCATTACTTTAGAGGGGAAAGGGCCCCTGGCTAAAACTAAATGTGTGCGTGATGACAATTTTCCATGAAATGGAATGAAATGATGACAGGAAAGGCATTTTTAGGTCAGAGACGCTTTGTAGAGATTTGTTTTCCTCTCTCAACACTGTTACAGAAACATATAAAAATAAAAAAAACGGGATTCAGCTTCACCAAAAACTGACAAAAACTAGTCAGCACCACAAGCTCCAAAAGAAAAAAGTTTATAAACGGTTTCCATAGGAACCAGAGTGCAGCGTAGGCTATATACGTGCATTGTTCATGTGCCTGTAAAAACACAAAAGTGCCTACAAACTAAATACACTGATATCAATTTGGTAATAAAATAGTTCTCGATTATACATATCAGTATGGGTTAATGTTCAAATGCTCTCACCTGTGAGCGATAGCAGCCGCTGCGAATGAAACATCTCCGTAACTTCACAGATTTGCACGAGCGCTAACTGATACTGCGGTGAATAGCGACGTTGGTTCAGCTTCTATCTACGTCTTTTAAACAGATACCATCATATTTCATACACGGGGACAGTAGAGTAGTACACCGCATTCTGCATGTATCTCCCGACTCGAAGTCTTTTAGAGTAGCCTACCGCACGCGCTCCCTCCCTCATGTGAACCTGACGAACGAATGTGACCGTTTGATGACAAACGAACTGGAACATGAAAGTGCCGTTCGGAGAGAAAATGGACGCTAAATACTGCATTTACTTACTGTCAGGCGTTCTTCATAGTCGTAGAGAGCAAATGAATGCACTAATAATCATCCGTGCACTTACCCTCTTCCTTGTCTAACACCATCGTCCTGAGGAGCGAGGAGTCCGGCTCCAGGCGATCCGTTCTCGGCTCCAGCACACTTCTGCGCGCGCCGCTCGCGTCTCTGAGAAGAAATTGCTTTGCAACAACAAAATAATAATCGTCCGTGTTGTTGCCACAAGCTTTAATTATACAGGCTCGTCTGTGTGGTTTTCCGCTGTTCAGAGACGGAAAGCCATGTAGAGTAGCATATGCGTGTCTGTTGTTCTATTCTTTAATGTATTTCGGAGATTATATGCAGCGATGTCCCCCCAGTTGTGTTCGTGTACGCAGCGCGTCGGTAATATCCACGCTTGCAATTAACGATGTCTAAAACTAAAGTGAGACGCCACGGTGCATTCCATGCGAAAATGAAACGACCACACTAACTCAAATCTAATTTAAACACCCGTTTAAATTGAGATGCCGCGAAGAAGCTCTCGGAGTAGAAACGTGTTACTCCCAGTTCTCATTTGCTCCGAAACTGTAACTATATTCAAGAAATCCAATTCTGAGGCTGACAACTCCTAACAGCATGCTCGCGCTGCCTTTCTCACCCAATTTATGCGCTCCGCGCGCTCCTGCTACTGAATAAATGCGCGCGCTTCCCAGAGAGCCACGGATTCCCCTGTTAATTAAATCAATTCATTATGCTCAGATCTGATTAGCAGCCCTTCCCCCCTCTTTGAATCAATTATTCAATACACAAACATAATTGCTTGTGCCAGAGGTGTCTAAGTATTAGCTTATTTAACTCCAAGGACACTAATTACCCCTAGGGCAAGGGAACTTTTCTCATTAATTCTGACAAAACACAAAAGCACAGCTAAGGGAAAGTGTGTGTGTGTTTCCCAGAGTGTGTGAAGTGCTCACATGGGGATGTGTGTGTACGTGTGTTCTTGTGTGATTGTGATGTGTGTTATAAATAGAGAAAAGAGGGTTTGAGCTTTTGAAAACATTTTGAACTATGCTTATGATCTAATTCGTTCACATTCTTCATTATTGTCATTATAATATTTCCACTGGATGTGTATGATCGGCTAGACGACTCACTTTCCATATTCAGATAAACAGTCATTTTGAGAGCAACAACACAACAGATGGGCTGTGTTTTGATTAGCGGTGAGATAGGAGACCACGTTTGGCTCTGGTAATATAATTGTTAGCTGTTACTTTGCTGATAAAAGTGTTACTGTTTCATGGTGGGCAATTTGTGGGGTTTTCACTTGCCCTGTGGAGACTCTTAACCAATCAAGGCAGAGATCCACCCGAGATTAACCATTAGGGGAGATGCAGAGGTTACAAGTGCTCTGTTTGCTAGCAAGTAATCTGGCATACTAGTTTTCCTTTACTTTTATTTTACATCCCTGTCAAAGTAGAGATGAAAAAATGGCGCCTCTTTTAATGTCTTTGAGATCTGGATCTCCCTGAAGGTGATGAATAGACATAAATTATGAAATCGTAATTCATATCTACTATGCCCCCAGACATTCATTCGTAGTTTAATTCAAACTATAGGCTGTCGCAACCTTAGCAGATTGGAACATTACTCTGCCCCTAAAATCCATTGTTTGAGCCTTTGCTCTCTGCCTCTCTTGCTTGACATGTCTGACTTTTCATTTCTGCAGTGTGATAGATGGATGACTTTTGATCACAAATGTATGTCGGCTGACCTCTTGCAGAAGTAAATGACACCCAATTATTCCAATCACAAGAAACTGAGGGAACAAGGAAAGCGTGGCCCCTTGTTGTGAATGCTGGGCTACAAAAGGCCTCCTGACAGTTAAATGGGAAAACAATAACATGGCCGGTCTCTAAGTGCTGCTATAGTGTTTTAAAAACCCATATGCTGTTAAGACACTTCTTACAAAAAGAGAAAGATTAAATATGAACTCAAATTATGTTCTATATTTAAAGGGTCATTTTCGGACTGGCAGTGAGATGTAAGCCTATAGAGTGGTTCATTATTAGAAAACATCAGGTTGTGATATTCTGGCTTTCTTATGAAGCCCTCTAGGAATTACTTTGAGTGCAGTGACACGTATCATGCTTCCCTTCTGAGCTGATGGTCAGTGATGGAGCGATCCATTGTTTCTTTATTATTAGGAGGCCTAGAGTGTGTCCGTGTTCTACGGCACACTGCATACGGGGTCAGCTGTGACTGGAAACCATCCTGGAGTGTGGGCCTTGTGTTGCTAAGTTAATTAAAATTCATTTTTGATTGGGAATTAAGCAGGCCCATCTATTTACTGCTGGGGCTCACATACAGCCAGTTCAAAAACACAGCACAGTAATTAACCCTACCTAATCAGATAGCATAGAGCCGAGTTGGGTTCCCATTTATCCTGGGGCAAACAATCAGTGGATGGTGGAGTCAGGGAGAGGTTGAACACGAGCCTCTCCTATATTTCATAATGGTTAAGCTGATTATAAACCAATATCAGACATGGTACTTTTCTCTAACTGCGTTCAATGGAAAGTCCTGCTTGGAGGAAAGACTCGGAGAGGCTTGTCGTGATGATATCTGATAAATGATGCACATGATAGATGGTGCTTGCTTACATTGTCTTAAATGAATTCAAATACCATTTGAAAGTTGTCCTCATATTCTTTCTATTGATGGACTACACTCAAGATTTTTATTTAATGTGTGAGAATGATGCTTCATTGCAGATAATTATCTTATAATTGTAATTGGTTTCCCAGGATGTTTTTTCCCTCCTGTCTTTCTGGGCACATCCTCTGCGTTCTGGCAGTGAGTTCAGTTTAATTTCGTGTTGTATAATGGATGCAGTAACTTTTTTTTACTATTACAATGCAATATTTGTAATGTTCCACAGGACCACATCAGGTTGAAGCAGTGGACAATAGTTGTTTGTTTACTCTTCTGACAGTTTATGTAGCCCCTCCTAGTGGTTGCATAATGCATGTTCACTTTTAAGTGAACAAGCAAGAGCCTTTTTTCAGCTCTCCTTCCTGTTACAACAATGTATTACATATAAACCAAGAAACTGCCTGTGACCTTAGAGAGCCTTACCACTTGAATATGCTCCTCAATGTTTGATTGCACGAAACGGCAATTTGCAGTCCACCTTCTCATAACAAATGGGACTAGTCAAAAATAGCTTAGGTGTCATTTGGGGGCAAAGAATCCTCTTCCCAAACATTTAATCCAACTTTAATCCCAGTCATTAAGAATTAGACATGCAGAGCTGTCCGGCCGTGCCTCTAAATTACAATCAAACGGTTACCAATTACACAAATTATTGATGGTAGATTCTCTTTTCAACTGCAAATTAAGGCTATTAAGAAAGGCTCCTTTTTAATGCAAAAGTGACTAATTAACCAACGGATGGGAAATCTGCAGCCCAGATATCAAAAAAGTGCTCGGCGCACATTGCAGAAACACAAGGGAACCAATTAGTTTAATTATCAAAACAGCTAATTAAAATTGCACAGTTCCTAATTAGTTCTTTGCTTTTGCCTCTAATTGACAGTATGGAGATAAATGGGCTGCCGATGAAAAAAGAGAGAGAGAGAGAGGGAGAGAGAGAGAGAGAGAGAAAGGGGAGAGGAGAAAAACAGCAGAAACTTGTGCAGAATATTTATGCTGACTTTATCTCCGTCTGTGTGGCAGCCCTTGAAAGTGGAAAATTAATGACCTTAATTCCCAAACTGTTTTCCCTCTAACGGTGCTCCCCTCCATGCTCCCGGTACACTCGCCTTTGTATGGGGTTTGCCACCCTGCCAACTACTGGAATAGGGAAAAGGAGGACTTGGGGGGTGGGAAGGAGCCACCAATTCTCCTCCTAATGTGACAGCTCCCACCTAACAATAGAGCGAGATGAAAGAGTGGAGCAGATGTAACCACTGGGAGTGCGGCATCATGGGACTGCAACTTTGTCGCACTTTTTTAAAGGGCTTCTGACATCTTTTCCGAGCGCTAATTTGTCCCATAAAAAGATAAGTCTGCTGGGCTGCAGATAAAAGACATTTGATGGAGGAAAATGTGCTTTTATTGAATGTTCAAATGCCAGATGAATAATTGCTCTCCAAAATGTATATATTTTCAGATTCATTTTCCCATTGAGTGACCAATGAGAGTGCTGTACCTACATTACTGTGTCTTACTGTGTTTTGTAGGAAAGGCTTCCTGCTGTTGGTACCTTCTCTTTGAAGGTAGTTGAAGCTAAAAAGCAACGATGGATCCCGCAATTGCTTCCCGGGCAATCTTGAATGACAGCCATTTGATTTTGAAGACAGTGTTTAGAGTGTGCCAGACACACCGGTCCTCTGCTCTGCTAAGGCCCAGACCTGGATGGCTGTAATCCTGCCTATGTATCCCCTCACATGTCACTGTCACAACAACCCCCTTCACATTAGGAGATAAGCATCTACTAATCAGTTTACTCAGGGGCCTGTGTTAAAATGTAAATTACATTAATGCTCAAATTATGCATTATCGTAGTCAGTGATGCCTGGCCCATAGCCTGCATATTGTTCCCATCATTTGGATACAATCTTTTTAGGTTTGTTGTCAATGCACACTGATTTGCCCCGGTCTGGTCAGCATCAAGTGTGATACATCAGTTGGCTAGCATGTGGGACATCATAAGAGAGTCACCATTTCTGAATTAGAAAGAGAGGAGCTTTTTAGCGGAGCGGCTCTAAAAGGTTACGATAATAACATGTTGGTTTCTTTTGCCTAGCACTCGTCCATGGAGAAAGACATTTCTGCTCTTTGCATTAATATTTCGGTGCTGGCGGTTGGAAAATTGCATAGGTATTAATTTACTTGTAATCCCAGTGAGTCAAAGTGGATTGCCTGAAGAGCTTTTAGGAACAACATTCGAAATGTGATTTATCTGTCCTCTTCCTGGCCATTTCGAAATTGCACCCTGAAGAGACCCTCGTGTTGCAGAAGCTCTTTTTGCCCAGAGGAACCTGCTGCCCATGACTAACAAAGACACACGTTCTTGGCTAATTGATTGTCTTCTGTTTTATTTATGGAAAGGCGGTAATTAGTGGCCAGCATAATGTACGCCCTTCATTAGCACACGGGTACCACTATGGATTTCACTGCTTTGTTTTAGATGTGCACACCATTAGGAGCAAACAAAAGATGAGAATTTATTAGCTCGGGCTCTTGTAAATATCCCTGAAACGTCTGTGTGCCTTTAAGGGAGAGCGCAAGGCCTGTAAAACTTCTCTCAGCGCTTGCTCAGTGATTCCATTCGCGAGACGGAATATGTTAAGGAAAAAGCGGTATAAATTTAATTTTAATTGTTTTGTACACACGCCAGTGAAAAGGAACTGATTGGACACAGTTCACAGACAGTATATTAATATGTTATTTTCATATGTTAATTGGTTTGCATAATCTTTCCCTGTGCCTGGTTTCAGAGTACCTGGCACCGAGAAGGGGCCTAGAGAGAGAAAAAGGATGACTCCAATTTACATAAAATCAGACTCTCCGAACATTAAATAATAATGCGTCTGCAAGCCGAAGGTGTGTTCAGTTAGCAGAGAGCACATTTCTATAATTTATACGCCAGCTGTTTCGATGCTTTCGAGTCCATTTGCCTCCCTGCCTGCATTTAATGAAATCTTGTTACTGGAGAATTGACTGGGTCTGAATTGAGATTTTAATCCCATTGACGTTGTGACATGGAAATGCACACTGGTGGGAACTTTTAATGGAGGATCTTGTAATCAGAAGACACTTGTATTCAGCTCCCTTACAATAATGAATCTCATCAAATGCTCCGGGCCCGGGCCGTGTGCGAGGGGCTCAAATTTCAAGGTTTTTGACCATCCCCATTCGAGACATTCCTTGGGGAGAGTGTGATTACTCAAGTTTAGCAGTTTATTGCCTCATCTTTCAATAGCCACTGAAGCACAAAATTCTCATCTAGGTTACTCGTTTTCTTCTTCCTTTACTTGAAGAGCAGGCCAATATAGACTGCAGAACAGCTGGTGACATCTACCATGTGGATTGCTGTTGTGATGAACACTTTTGATGTTCAACTTATATTTGCATTATCATCATCAGGCGGTGTAGATATTTTACATATTTATTATGCAGCTCTCCGAAATACTTGATTCTAATTAGTCAATTGTGGAATTTAGAGGTCAGATATTTCAGCCCATTCTCATCCCTAGGCGTCATGAAACTGACGCCTTGGGAATCATTTTGACCATGCTTCAATATTTGACGCTTTAGGCACCCTTTAGCGTCAGTTACATGACGCGATCCTAGGGCGTCATCTCACTGACGCTTTACCTTTAACGTCAGTTAGATGACGCTATCTAATCCTAACCCTACCCCAGACCTAAACCTACCCGCGTCATCTAACTGACGTTAAAGGTAAAGCGTCAGTGAGATGACGCCCTAGGATCGCGTCATGTAACTGACGCTAAAGGGTGCCTAAAGCGTCGAATATTGAAGCATGGTCAAAATTGTCATTTTAGTGACGCCTTGGGATGAGAATGCGATGTTTATAATTACTGCCAACGCTGTATATCTCTTTTTGCTCTGTCTGATATACAGCGTTTTCATTGACGACAATGAATATTATATTGTAATATTATACAGTATATCTGGCTGCTGAAGCCCACAATTCACCTTGTAAATAAACCTCGTAACTACATTGGATCCCTAAACTGTTGGTAAAACCTCATAACTCCACCCCGCCTCTATCTCATTGAAGTGTGACACACATTTTGGACCACCTCAGCTTATTTGCAATGCAAGGTTAAATAAAGAACTGGTTGTTTGAATAAGTACAGCATTTTCTTTATTCAAGAAACACTATTTATATATATATACAGTATAAGCTAATGTTTTATGTAGGCTATTTGAGGAGCGGAGACTCTTATTCTAGCATTTGCCATGGAGTCATAGCCGATACTACCTTAAATAATGTCCGTATCTGTGACATAAAATGTTGGGCAAATGGCAGAACAACGGCTACAGTAAACTTTACTATGTTAGTTGATAAAAACGTAATGCGATGCACTTACTGCTTCAGATGCGGTCATTCTAATGATGGGAAAAAACACAACATTCGCTGGTCAAAAACTTACTTAGACTTGATTTTGGTAAAATGTTAATAATGACACATTCAAGTATACGATCATATATAAAGCCACAATATCAACGTTGACAACAGTGTTTAATTATTAAAAAAATAAAGTGTTCCCCATTTCCATTTAAAAAAAATATTTTGCCTATATCACAATATGAGGTAAATCCAGCCCTTCTTCTGATGTTTATTCATGTTTATTTCGTGTTATAACTAGAAAGAAGAGATGATCGATTCACATGCCGCTTGAACTGAGGAGCTACAGCGATCTGTCACAACACATTAAAGAGCAATTAAAGACAAAATGGTATTTATTGTTTGAATTTCTTAAAAAATTACAATTTGAAAGCTGAGACTTGATTTCATACCAAAAGTAACCTGCTCTGTTTTGTCTGTCTGTGCGTTGACAGTCTTCTTTTCTCAGCGATGTATTTTTTCACTGTGTGAGAACATGATGTGTGGCATGAGAGCGCCATGGCTTGTCGGACGTAGCAACAGTAACTAAGGGGGGCAGGTCTTTGCGAAGGGTCAATTGAGCAATCAGATTCCGGAGAACGAAGCTTGTGCCATCATTGCATCTCATTTCTCTATTTCTGACATGACCTCAGAAAACTTCAGTATTAATATTGTTGCAGTGTTTGTCTTGTTGCTAGGCTGATTGATGTAATGTGCTGGTTAATGAAAAATCAGCCAGTCATTATTGCATTATATATATTCATATTCTGAGTTATACAGGACTGATTTATTTTGCAATAATGACCAGAGGTTTGTCTTAAGTGATCACAAGCACCATGTCTTGCTCACCCAACATTGTATTGCACAGCTGTTCGTTCCACCATGATTCCATTGATGTCAAAGAAAGTTCTCGCAAGACTTTTGGAGGGCAGTCCATCAGCCTTGCGTTGCTGTGTGGAGATCATGCAGGGACACCAGGGTTGTAGTAGAGGACGGATTTGTCCATGTTCCTCCTGGAGGTCTACTGCAGATCAATCACTGCAGAGCTGCTCCCACTGGGACTCTCAGTAACATCCACTGATTGCTTTCTGTGGTGGAGGCTGTTAAGTGGGAGCCGCATGATGGGCTCATGGACAACACTTAACGATCAATCAGCAAGGTCCAGACCTATTTCCAACTGCATACAGAGGCCGTCCTACACACCACACACATTCAGTTGGAGAACCATTCAGGTGGTCAGAAGTGTTTAAGAATCACCAGGAAGAGAGCCTCTATCAGCGGTGGAGTGGGGAGTGAGGGAGGGTTGTAGTGGACAAGGACGCGCTATTTGTATTCAGTTTGGTGAATGTTTGGTCATTATTTATAATAGGGGAGATTTGAAAGTTGATATTTTGTTTTGAATGGTGTTTGAGAGCATGACCTTCAAAGAGTCAGTGTACGTTTCAGCTGGCACTTGATGAGTAGAGCTTGTCTTTGGGATTGGCAGGCATTCTGTTGTTTCCCTACCAATTTAAATACACCAGACAAACAAAGCTCTGCAAAAAAGCAAAATGCATTTACCCAAGCAGAAATACTTGATGCGCTGCTTGTGCGATAGCCTTTACCACAAAACGTAATGAACCGTAACAACCAGTACCATGTCTTCAAGAGCGTTGTTGCGTTGTGCAGTACTTCTGCACTTATTGAGAAAAGTAAAATGCGATACGGTCAAATCTGTACTATAGGCCTTACTTTAAATGTATCGTAAGTGCCTCCATAGAGCAGATGAAGCTCTAATGGCAAGAGAGCTACTTGAAGTTTTCCCATTGATTAAGGATTCCATTGACTTAATGAACCTTGTGCCTTCTATCAGACAAGCAGCCAATAAGTTCTAATCTCCCAAACAGATGTCAGGCACAGACTAGCTATAAATGAATTGATCTGCTCATCTTCCACAAATGGGAAAATGGCAAAGTATTGATATGACTCCCAGCATGGTGATGGATCAGGGGTGGTGTTAAAACATGATCCATTGACCAGGAAGTGATTGCACAAATCAAGCAGCAGTGCTAATTTTCTAGAAGCCTTCAAAGGGATGTGAGAAGAAGCGATGGGAAGATTTTCTTTTCTTTTACTGCAAATATAGTTTTATTGAGTAGGGATTGTTATTCTGGATGGGAAAGCGATGCAGAATATGACGTTTTGTATTCCCCTGATTCTAATTTTTTTCCGGAAATAATGTCTGTTAGATGATGAAACCTAATAAGCAGTAGCAGCAAAAAGATGTGTGAATCTTTTTAACATGACTGTTTCTATGTTGCTGAGAGAAAATATATGAGTCTGTCCTTTTTGTGCATTTCTGTGCCCTGAAACCAGCCGCGTTTTTGAGTTATTAAGATTATAGTTATTAGACTTGGCTTGCTTGGATTCCTATGAAATCTTGGGAAGATTTATACAACCTCCTGCTGTATTTTCTTTCAGTCACTGCAAGAAGATCAAGTTTTGAATTAGAACAACTGCTTATTTAATAGAAACTGAAACAATCTCTTCCCCTGCTAATCTTTCTCGATTTGGTTGTCAGAAATGTTAATCTTTCCTGTGGCCTGCAATAATGAGCCTGCTTTATTGGTCAAAGGCCATAATCATTTGAGCTCTTGCTTTATAAACTCATTTCTGGAGACTGACATTGTGATAGAGGCACGAATAATAAATCATAAACGGGTCCTCCAAGAAGATTGTATTGTAAATGTCAAACCACACAGGAAATTGTAATTAAAGAAAGGAAATTGCCTCAAAGAACCACCTGATTTTGAAACGAGCTAAGCATGGAATTTTGTAAGCATTTAATTATGGTTCAATTTGCCAAGACTGTTATTTTTTTCTCTCTTTGTTCATCTTTCTCTTTTGGACTTATTATTCTTTCCTCTTCTTCACAGTCACTCAGCGTGAGTTGCTGAAAAGAGGATCAGGAAGAGAGCTTAATTCTCTATGCTTTCATTCACAACCAGAGTGATTATTTCATAAAATATTTTGTTCTGTCATTATCCAGTGCTTGAGAACCAAAGGGAGCACATTTAGCTGCACACCTTCAATATTTAGATGACTTATTTTTTTAAAATCTTTTTTTAATGCTCTTATCACATAAAGTGTGTATACACAAATTAGCGATATTTTTGATTGAAAGCACAGAATGAGAAACAGCAATAAAACTTTTTTATAAAGAACCAGTCTTTATTCATCCGTTATGTGTCGATAAACTATTTCTTTGTTTTTGTATATGTGTTCAGCATTAGCATTGATACATGGCTCTCTAGAATAATTGATTCTGATTGGTCAGTCATGCCATCTAGTAATCAGTTATTTTAATCAGTCTCCATGGCAACGCTGTATATCAGACCACTCTTCTGTGTAACTGAAAGTGCCGCTACATTTATATCTCTAGTATCACACCGCAAACTCGCTCTTGCTTGTTTCATACAAACACAACTGTCACCAGTTGTGCATCTCAATTATCAACTGTTGTAAAAATGGACTCCTGGGATTTCAGTATTAATATTACTGTAATATTGTTATTTTCCTTGTTGCTATGCTCAATGTTTTATACATTGTGACGGACTGGAAAAATGATAAAATAATAGGCTATATAATATAAAATTTAATTTATAATACCTCTTCTATATTTAATGTCCACATATTAATTTATATGGTGATCAGCCATGTAATAAGTTGGATACAGTAATGCACTGTCAGTCCAGTTGCCACTATGAAAACATTGCTTGATTTGTGCAGCATAGCAGCATTAATGTCATGACTTTTGGGGCAGGACTATCTGTTGGTCAAAAGTTATTTGCATATATATTATATTACTTTTGTAATTCCGTTTAGTGCCTCTAGTGGCGCAGACATTGCACACCTCACCAACTATAGACTTCAGTCATCTGACATATCAGAAGACCTCATTCGCACATGTTGTGGTGGAGGGAGGGGTGTGACAGATAGCAGTGAGTGTGTCTGAGAGAGAAAGATCTGGTCTTGAAGTGGCTATCTACCCACACTCCTTAGCCCTGTGCAGCGATGTCAACCAGCCCCTCTGCTAGTCAGCCTGAGTGAGAGGAACAACAGAAATTTCAACTGAGAAGATCAATTATAGATAGAAGGAAATGAATGGGAAAAGTAATTTAATAAATTATTGAGTTGATGTCTTATATCATCTACAAAAGCAAATGAAAAATTAGATTGTGTATTTGGATGAAACTGGATTTTTAAAAGGGCTCAGAAAACATATTTAATTAGAAAAAGAAAAAAAAGATGGTGATTGGTATGGTTACACAAGGAGGAAAATGAATAGGTGGAAGAGAGATAGTGAGACATGTGCCCGAGAGAGAGAGAGAGAGAGAGACATGTCATGGACAGGAACACCAGAAAGTGAGACTGCAGTTTAGACAAGGGTGAGTGAATTTATTTCTTTTTCAACTCCTGAGGCAGGACATTGCAAATGAGTTAGCATTTGCCATAAATTCTTAGATCACCATGTATTCTGTTTCAAATCTCATATACAGAAATACAGTGGCTATAAACTTATAAACACCAGCCGTAGCAGAAAAATAGCCTCAGTTAATGTCAACGTGACTTCATTTTTTGTTTTCTACGTACTGTCCCCAACCCAAACACATGTATCTAAACATAAAAGAGGACACTCTGATTTACCCATCAGCCCCAGGAAAAAGTAAACAGCAAAAGTAATTAAAAGGGAGTAACTTGAAAGTTGAAAGTGGATTTCTCCTCTGTTTGAACCAGCGCAAGAGTTATAGTGCAGATGAGGGAGGAGAGGGGAAGTAAGGAAGACTAATTATGCGTTCTTCTGAGTGGCTTCTTTGGGACAAGGCGGTGTAGTACGAGGAATGCAAATTGCGACTGTTTCTAGGTGAGGTGCGCCACAGTCAAAATTCGTGTTGGGACCCACAGTGTTCTCAAAAAGGCCTTTGTGTTCCCATTCCCAAGAGACCAGCTCAACGAACGGTATTATCGGCATTGCCATGTTGTTTATGCAGAAAAAAATGTCACTATTTATAAGATGAAAGGCTATCTTCAGGGAATGAAAGAATTATTTTATTTTTTTTACCAGTTAATTGGTGTTCTGAGATTCTTTTCTTGTCGCCAGCTCCCTTGCGGTTTTGATATTAGTGTATTTACTGGATTGCAGTTAGTTTCTGGAGCATTATGTCTCAAGGTGATGTTTTTGTCAGTGTTTTGACCTCAGTTGATTCAATGAATGCAAAGTTCAAGTGTCCTATTCAGGCAGAGTTTCAACAATGGAGCATATACTGATTTTTTATAAGTTCCTGTTGTACTTGCTATAGTGAAAATGACTGATGCTGCAGGAAAGTTATTTCAACCATTTGATCCAGGCAATCAGGATATTTTCTCTAGAATTCAACTGCATTAGTTCCTAGAATACAGTAATCAGAAGCTCAGTACAAATGCAAGACCAGACCGCTTCTTGGACATGAGAACAATCTTGTAATTGTGAAATGGTACTCAAGTATCAATCAATGATTAAAGAAAAAAAACATGATGATTAAAAGCAACTCAGAGACCTTAATCAAACAAAGAAGTCGAGTTGAATTCCAAACAGCCCTTCAAAGTGAAGCAGCATTTAGATATAGATTTGCACAAGAACAATCTATAGCGCCGCTTTGTTGTTTTTCTATTACGAGACTCAAAAGGGGAAGAAAATCTATTAACTTCTGATTAAAATGTACTCAGTTGCGTCAGAAATACTTGTGATTCAAGTGTGAATAGATTGTCGTTGCCATTAGATATGAGTTTATGCAGGTGTTGGCCACAGTCAGTGCTTGTGTGGGTGTCTTCAGGCGGGCCTGGTGTCGAAATGGTGATAATATAAAAATGCGTGAATCCGCTAATGAGACCCTCTTAATATTCTGCAAATCTAAGCATCATATTATCATAAACGCGCTCACAATTTAGTCAACTCCATTGAGCGGCTGTGCTAGGAAATAAATTGTCCCATTCTTTACGGCTAAATATTTGAAAGCACATGGATCCCTGCCACTGCCGTCAACCTTTTAAAAGCTTGGTGATTGGCACATGAATAGAAAGTGCCTCTTTTGAGCAAACGTACAAGTTCCTGCCAGTGTTGTGAATGGAGCTCTATATTTTACCGTATACCAACAAGATCTCTAATTGCATTCCCGATCAGGCTAATTGAGTTGGATTCCAGTGCAAAGTCACAGTCATAAAGGCTTTCTAAAAAAAAAAAAGATGCCTATACGGATGTACTTCAGATGGGCGAGTGAGGGGATTGAAGCCAACGTCCTTTGTTCTGACATCTGTTAGTGACATCTGATGATTGGTTGGAATGCGGCGGTACTGGATATATTTTTCCGCAGCCAGAGCTAAAATTGAGCTGTGTTTCAGGGTCAGCACCACCATTGTGTCCGTCCATTAGAGGTCACATCTTTTGTCATCTGATTGTGTGTGTGAGTGAATAAGGATCATTACATTAGATCATAAGTTGCTGAAATACAGCCGCCTTAACCTTAGAGTAGCTCTCGCTCCTTCACCGCTGTAATTGAATAACTTACCCACACACAAAAAAAACTCTGCTCATCCTTTTCGCCTTCCATGCAGCAACACAGAAAGGGAAAGAAAAGTCTGCTCTGTAACTACCTGGGAAAGCAACCCATCAACAGCTGTTAGAGCTGACTTGAAGGTTAAATATTAGGAAGGAATCCAATTTCTCTTGTCTATTCAGCTCAGCGGTGTGTTAGATTGCAGCTGGAGTGTGCTTAGCGAGTATGGGGATATGAAGTGGGCTAATCAATCCCCTCTGCCTCATTCTCAAATTCCTCTCATATCAGGTCCCTGCCCCCCAGGCAGGCCTTCTGCTTTCCGAAAGCCAATTCCACACGAAATAAGAACTGTGACCTGCAGCTAGAGGGTGAAGTTGAGTTTTCCCTTCATGATTAATCTCTTCTTGGGTGGCTTTCAGAAAAAAAACAGGGGGAGCGAGAGGGTGGACGTTGGGGGGATATAGTGTAAGAATAAGACAACATGCAAGTTGCTTTGCAACAAACCCAACGCTGTTTCTTTTTTTTTTTTTCTTAAGAACTTTGTATGGCCGAGCAGGCTTATGTAGTCGGGAGCTGCTTGTTTTGATAGGGCTTCATATTAACATTGAGAAAATGAAGTAACAGATGCTACGATTAGACCTGACACTATTATTGTCGCCTGAACGGGGTAACACTAATGTGCTTTTTAACAGTTCCTATTTTTTTCCCAAGGACTTCACATGGCTTGGTGTGATACATGTGTTATCAACTAACAGGTCTGTGGCAATCGTGTACAGATGTACAAGGCAAGCCGTGTTACTTAGAAACTCTTTTATTTTATTCTCATTTGAACGTATGTCAATTAATTTATTTTCAAACTATGTTTTTCACATTGATTTTTATTTAAAAATATCTTTAGATTCTTTAGAATTAGTTATTTATGATAGCTCATAATTAGATAAAAGCAGTTATAAAATCACAAAAAGACATGAAGACAAGCAGAGTGCAGAGTCTTCAGCGAAAGGCAGTATAACCTTAAAGTGCCAATGTAGCATTTTATAGCATATAATGACATCTTTCACTGTAATTGGACCTGTCAAGCACTCATCCATCCAGTTGGATTCTACCTAATGGCCGTTGGTTAGAGTTCAGAAAAAATTGTTAAAGTACCACATACCAGCCTCGAGTGTCTAGAAAGACTTCAGAAATGATGGCTTTTGTTTAGAGATGGAACTCTGAAGGATGTGTGGTGTTAAGTAGTTGAATGTTTAAATGGCACTAGCCAAAAAAGGGTTACAAATTTGAACCAGGCTCAGGGATTATATTCTGTAAACATATTGTTGTGCATAATTTTTTTAAGCATCTCTAATCCTTCAGCTTTGCACTTCTCTGAAAGTTCCAGCCCGTGATCTCATCCTCTCATTCTGACTGATCTCACATCCCCCAGGGCCCTCAGATAGACCCCAAAAATGTGCTCACCGGGACGCTAAATGGCCTCTGGAACCATGTGCATTTTTAATGTCTTAATGATGATCCCATGCTCAGTATACAAGTGTTACACATACATCTAGTAAATTTTTTAGCATCTAAAACGCTCACTTTGAAAAACAGCCCATTTGCTCGCTACCCCCCACCAAACAAATTGGTGGAGAACAACAAAGTTCAATCTATGTTTGAATATTTCTGTGTTCCTCATCTGCGGCGAGCACTTACAGGAGTGCGTTTTTACATCCTGGATATGGTAGTGGTCCACGAGGGACGAGAGGAAAGTGGATTTCAACCAGATTGGGGAATCGGCTGCATCCAGCTTTGAGCACCTCTGAGTCAGGCTAAACAGTGGGCACAGTCATCCACACACCGGGCCAAATGGAAGAGTGAAGTAGCAAACACCATGGAGCTACTTAGAGGAGGAGGACTTCAGTTCTGTAAACATGTTCCACTCATTGGTGTGTGGTCTTAGACACTCATTAAAAATGGAGTGGGTGGACTTGTTGGGGAGCCATTTGTACATTTGCTCTCATGTAAGAGATTTGTTTATAATATGCAGCATTATGGAATTATCGTGTTAGGCGGCCTGAGCTGACTTGATGTCATTTGTGGTCTCTGGAATTTATAGTTATTTCCGTGATAAGTGCAAGATGTACAAAGCCTTAAAGGGCAAAGTGCCTTCCTAAGTCTTAAGTCTAAGTCTAAGGACCATCAAAATAAAGTGTTAGCAGTAGGGCTGTCGCGATAACCGCAATATTGCAGTACCGCGCTACTGACAGGCCAACCGCAGAGGAATGCAAGTAACCACAGCAACCGCAAACCGCGTTTTCTTTTTTCATAAGGCCACCCTTCGTAGTTCGTACCATGTGTATTGAATGTTAAATAAGTTAATAATGATAACAAGACTGTTTATCATGGTGATTTGTACAGAGGATTCGTGGATTTGGACTTAAGCCTAAACAGACAGTGAATGTGATCGACTGAGCGCGTGCGATTACCTGCGTCTGTCTTTGAAGTCAAGTCCTAGTCGTGAAAAGGTTACGTTTCCAAGGAAAGCGTAATATTTGTCGTAGGCTATCATCCTTTTAACGTGTAAGGGTATTTACCATGAATGGCATCAGCGCTGGTCAGCATTACACAGCGCGAGGAAGCCGTGGGGGGAAAGCAGCGAGTCACGCATTGAATCAATGCCATTGGTCTCTATTAAGTGAAGCATTGCTTCAGCTTTGCCCAAAAGTGAAGCATTGCTGGCCAGCTGAGCCTTGAAAAGTGGAGCTCAAAGTTAAAAAATAATTAACACCTTGTTTCATTACATCTATCATTTAAGGAATCAGCTTTTTTGAACGTTTTCGTTGAATGAACGGTTTAATGACTCACTCAAAGACAGTCCGTTGGCGTAACAACTGCGCGCTGAGTGAGTGACAGTCTTTCAATGCGCAGAGACGCTGTTTAGTTTCGGTTACATTGGTTACATTGTTTTTGTGTATGCTGACCACATCATAACACGTATTTATATTGCAACAAATAAATAAAAATAAAAAAATAAATAAATGGCGGTAAAACCGCATATCGCGCTATTGAGCCACTCAAAATTACCGCAAGGGAAATTGCTTCACCGCGACAGCCCTAGTTAGCAGATATTAAGCAAACAGTCTACTAATACTCTAATAAGAGTTAGTTGACATGTACAGTAGTTGCTCATAGTTGGTATAATGTGTAAAGTGGACCATCGAAATATAGGGCCCTATTTTAACGATCTGAAACGCAAGTGTCAAAGCGGAAAGCGCAAGTAACTTTGTGGGCGGATCCCGGCGCTGTTGCTATTTTCCCGGCGGGATAAATGCCTCTTGCGCCTGGCGCAAATCTAAAAGGGGTTGGTCTGAAGTAGCTTCATTATTCATAGGTGTGGTTTGGGCGTAACGTGAAATAAACCAATCAGAGCGTCATCTCACATTCCCTTTAAGAGCAGGCGCGCTTGTTCTAAAGCGGATTCCTATTATAACGGCGGATTTGCCAGGCGCGCGCCAGGAGCGGTTCACAGCCGAGGAGAGCAACGTTCTCGTCAGGGCCGTAAATCACGGAGAAGTGACATTGGGGATGGAGAAACCCACCCAAATTAACTTCTGTTAAACAGGCGTATGATAATTTGGGTAAATGTGTAAGCTACATGCTTTTATAATAAATGGTCTATCTATCTATCTATCTATCTATCTATCTATCTATCTATCTATCTATCTATCTATCTATCTATCTATCTATCTATCTATCTATCTATCTATCTATCTATCTATCTATCTATCTATCTATCTATCGTAATAATGTATGATTTGCAAAAATGAAAACTGCTGCTTAGATGAGAGAATCAACGTGTATGCGCGTTGTGCACACGCTACATTGATTATGGCCAAGCATGCGCCCTTAAAATAGCATAATGAACAACGCGCAACGCGCCACTGACTTTAGACTAGTTTTTTTCTGGTCAGTGGCGCAATTGTTTTATAGAACAGCAAAATAGCATGAGGGAAAGTTTGCACCGGAACACGCCTCCTCTTTGCGCTGAACCGCCCCGGGGAGCGCAAGTGTATTTCATAGTTAACCGACGTGCGTCTGTGGAGGGAAAAGTCCGCTTTGCGCGGGTGCAAAATAGGAATGATACATGCGTCAGTGTACAAAGTCATTTGCGCCGAGTGCAAGATAGGGCCCATAGTGTTACCATTTTTTACGTGTTATTCTCAACTGTTCTGGATATTCTTTTTTTCAGTTTCAATCAAATTTCTTTCATATAGTAGAGGTGCCCTGGAAAGCCAACAGTTTAGCATTCTAAACATGCAGCATGCTAAATGTATTAACAATTAGCATGCAGTTTCAAATAGCCCAATTATTATTTCCTAACGTCTTAAAATCATTTTTCTAAATGCATGTTATTATTCTTTTTGGGTACGATTCCTCCATGCATGTATTTAATTATATATATATATATATATATATATATTAGGGGTGTAACGGTACACAAAGTCACGGTTCGGTACGGGTTCGGCACCTGTACATTTCCGCACTCGTTTGACTTGCGCCTGGCGCTGAAGTGAAGTTGGAGTGCGCGTCTGAAAAGTCTCACGTTTTTTGTGGTCTTAAGATACGGTTCTGTGTTTTAAAAACGCAATTCTTGTAAAAAAAAAAAGAAAAAGAAAAAAGAGAGAGAGACACAGAAACAGCAGTTGTGAGAGGGGTGGCCAAGCTTAAGCCAAGGGTGGCCATGGCCATGGGGGTGTTTGTGATTTTTTACAAATATGTTTAAATTAATTTTTCTATAAATAAAATTTTTCGAAAGGATTAAAAAAATCTATCTTAGCTAATGCTGTAATCTAAATGGGGAGGCCTTAATTACACATTACTATAATATTAAAGGTTACAATAAACAACAGAGCCCAAATTATTCAAATCAGTTGCTATATATTTTTAATATATAATAATCACCACTAAAAAAAACATGTACTGTAAATTGCACATAAGGCAGGTTTTGCATTAACTTCTAAATCTAATTAAAAAAGTTAATTTTCTACTCCAATTCATTTTTGAAATATATTAATTTACACAGTGGCTGCCATAAGTTGTTTTCATGACAAATTTATTTAAACATACATTAAATAATCAAGACATTATTAACAGGTAAAGGTAATATAATGAATAGGCTATTATAGAGCATGAACAAAATGCTTCTCTAGAGTTAATTTCTCTAGCGAACTAACCTGCTGTCGACTCCTAATGCCTGAGGTAAATGTAATGCTACGTGAGATGTTATTCTCAAGCTGTTTTATTGATATCTTTCCACAGTTGAAACACTGGTTGAGAGATGTAAACATATCGATCATCGTCTATTCTTCTTCTTCTGAGCTTTTTACTGGTAGCAAACAGAGTTGCATTACTATTGCACCCTTCTAGATTGGAGTGTGGATCGCCTGTGACTGAATGTATTCATCGTGCGACTGCATGCACCGAACTGTGACATCCGTACCGTACATAGACATGTACCGTTTCACCCCTAATATATATACAGTATATATAAATATATACAGTATATATAATATAATGTAATATATGTATTATTCTTATAAAATGCTTGATGACCATGGGGAAATGTGGGTCCCATGGCCAAACCAGTTGAGAACCACTGCAGTAGAACATGTTGTAACATTGTTTTGTTTTTTGTTTTTTTGGAGCAGTGGCATCGTGATGTTCTGACTCATTGAGTTATACACAAGTTTGAAATTTTCTGATCACATTCCCTCCTCTCCTCCTCATCATTCGTGGTTCTCTTTCTGTGTCCTATCAATGAAAGTATAGCAAAAGGCCCATAAAAAATACTGTTTAAGTGCAGCCTAATCTGGGCAGCTTTATTTAGATTTGAAGCGTGATGTCGTAAGACTGACCAGGGTCACCGGACCTCTTGAGACCTCCACAGACGTCCATGTATGTGCAAACATACAGGATGTGCCTAGTCTACGACACACTGCAGCACTCACACAGACCTTATCTCTGACAGCTAGGCCCCTGGAGCTCCACCATATTGATGAATAAAATAGTACCTTTTCCCAATTAGATTTCCCAGTGTTGGCACGAAAATGTACTGGCTGGAGAGGGGGAGTTAAAAGTGGCCTGGATGTTTGACGGTCTGCAAAGACAGCATAAAAGTTCTTCTGGCTCTTAATGACGGGGCTGGGGATGATGATGATGTTGAAGACTGACACTTTGTCAGAGGCTTTTATGGGCGCAGGGTGAAAGTGCACAGAGACGGTTCCGCCATCACTTCTCACCTCATTGTCCTCCGTGAGTAATGTACGGAGGAAGAGGAGGAGGAGTGCGATGAAGATGAAGGGCGGAGAGTGGGGAGAGCAGATGCTTCTGTACACAGTGACGGTCGTCTCAGTGCGAGAGCTGAACTGCACTTAGGCCCCATTTGCTTTTAAGGATGTCTGACAGGACGGCAGCCACGTATGATCAAACTCCCCCCACCCCCAATGTTCAGTTGTGACAGTTCGCTGGGAGAAGGCCTTAATGCACTGTCACCGGTGTTCTCCACTCAGCTGCCTTGATTTACCTCCCCCATCTGTCCTAGTCAGGCAAGACAGGACAGAGAGCAGGACTAATGCTCTGGACCGGTTTAGTATGGGTCATTCTTTAGTTCATTGCACATTAACCAGACTTTTTACATTGCTGCCATTTTAATTAAAGTGATTATTATTTACTCACCCTCATGTGGTTCCAAAACTCTTTTTTTTAGCCATACAATGAAACTCAAGAAAGAAAGTCATACAGGTTCGGACATTTCCATGTTTTTCCTCAGACTTTACCTTAGACTTTACCATTCAAAAAATGTGGGGTCAGTACGATTTGTTTTTAAAGAAATTAATTCATAGAAAGAAATTAAACTAAACAATTACATGTATCAAAAGTGACAGTAAATACATTACGTTTATAATATTACAAAATATTTCTATTTTAAATAAATGCTGTTCTTTTGAACCTTCTATTCATCAAAGAAAAAGTATCCTAGTTTCCACAAAAATATTAAGCAACACAATGGTTTACAACATAATAAGAAATGTTTCTTGAGCACCAAATCAGCATATTGTTACAATGAAGACTGGAGTAAAACCTGCTGAAAATTCAGCTTTACTATCACAGGAATGAATTGCATTTTAAAATATTAAATTAATATTAAAATAGAATTATTTTAAAATATAATCATATTTCACAATATTACAGTTTTATTTAGTCATTTATTTAGTCACATTAATGAAGACTTGGTGAGCATAAGAGGCTTCTTTCAAATACAATAAAAAAATCAGTAGTGATTTCTCAGTACTGTACCTTCAAATGTGAAACTGAAAGGGTTAACAAGGCCTTTTATAGATTTATTCTTTATGGAGTTTTGAAGCTGTTTCACTGTCAAAGAAAATGTTTTAGTTTCTTAAATAATCATGACGTGTGGCCAAATAATGTACATGCTTTTACATTTTGACTCACAATGAAAGCCTCCTTGTGCTTATCACTGCTTAAAACGCATCCTTTCAAAGCTGCAGGCTCATGACACAACCTTGGGATTTAATAATGATTTTATGAATCAGAAGCTACTCTCACATGAGATAGACAGGAAATGGAGGGAGGGGGGGTTGTTGAGAGGGTTGGTAGAAGTGGCATCATGGGTAATCTGGAGGCTTGAAGGCTCTCTCTCAGCCATTATCTTAGGAAAGCGCGCATGTCCGCTTTGCCACGTTATTCCAAGGTCTCAATTACGCTGTGTTCTCTATGATTTAAGCAGCACTGTTTTCATACCGGCTACACGGTGCACAACAAGCCTCTTAAAGTCCCTAATAAATGTGAAATTGCATGTGATGTGTTTTCCCCCTCTCTCTTCACTCTGTGTGCTTTGATCATGCAGTCCCATGACAGATCCATCAGCCCTCTCTTCATCTCCTGTAGGAATTGGCTGAGCTTAATTGGTGCTACCAGGAATATATCAAAGCAGGAAACCGGATGCTCTCCGAACATCATCCACCAAGCAACCTCTAAATCTGTATCGCCCCAATGGCCACTTAGCAGCATTCTGCTTTTCAACGCACACAAACATTGTCAAAATGTTATAATGGCAGGTGCACAAGGAGACTATGACTTTACTACATCATGACAGAAATCCCCCTCTCTCTAGTATTCGGGGTTGCTCCGACAGCCCGTTGTTCTAATCTTATTTAACAGTCTATGCTTAGCACTCAATGCTGGGCCTCTCAGATTGGAGAGTTTCCAAACAATGCTGGGCTCACCCAAGCTTGGAATTGGTTTTCCGTGGAACGTCTCCCTCCTCCCTTTGGGCACTTTACCAATTTGACCAAATTTGTTCCATCACTGGCTCTAAGTAGCAGGAGTGTTTTTCGGCTTCGTACTGCAGACTGGCACTTGCAATTTGCACATTCTTTGCAGAACATGAACAGCTTTGTTAAGGGCTGAAACCGACCTGGTACAGAGTGGCTTGCTCAGAACTAGGACTAGGTTTATTTCTCTGGCAGTTCCTCATGCTAAACTTAAATTAAGCTTAAAAGTTCCTCAAGCTAAGCTCAAAATCCCTCTTGACTTAATCTGTGGATTCGGTTTTGAAGCTGAATCATTCAAGGTTATGCATATGATTTTTTCCCCCTGTATATATCTATATATACTCTCAACCTAATCATGTTTAAACTGAAAAAACCTTCAGCATTATTAAAAATAATGGAATGACTTTGTCCTGCCTGCCTGTGACTTACTGTATTACAACAGACATGCTCTATTGCCCCTTATGCCACTCTATTAAAATCGCAATGTGCCTTCCTCATTATCACCCACGGGTAGGACATTACATCTCTGTGAAATTTTGTTGTTGTTGTGTGTTTTTTTTTTTTTTACTGTCTAATGCAAGACAAATACTCCATAGCCAAGGCACCTGTCTACTTGATGTATTACAGGCGTACAATAGGCTACTAAAAGTTGATATACTGTAATTGTGCATGATAATTAGAGTTATAAACCCACCTGTAAATGCCCCATTGGGATCTGGGATATTAGCTTGTTCACTGAAACGCACGCCCACTGCTTTTTTAATTTTAGGGATGAGTGTTAGTGGAAATATCATTTAAGGGCCATGATTGCATTGGAGGTGTACATATAGATAAAGACCAGAATGCTTCATAAACCATTACTTTACAATTGGAAGATAAGTGCATGAATTAGGCTAACGCTAATGGAAGAGTGTGTAAACTCAGCAGTAAGTTTAACAGCAGCGAGACTCGAGCTGCAGCCGAGAACAGCTTCAGGCAGCAAAAGCAATTAAGAAAACTTAAAATAATTTGAACTAATTCTTTTCTCGTTATCTGTGGAAAATAATGCATTATGTGTTGATTATGAGCGGGGAGGAAGTCCTTTATCAGGAGTGGGAATACCTTATGCTGAGACTGCTTCTTTCAGGAGGCTGCTTAAGGGGATTGCAGCGCTGGATTTCTATTTGGTCTGACTCTTTCTTACACTCTCTTGCTTTCATTTGCAGGCTTTGCTTTTTTTCTTCTCTATAGTTTGTTCGCTCTTTTTTCCCCCCACCACCTCACATTCAGAGTTCAAATTCATTAAACACGGTGTCATCACGCGTTAGTCTTCACCTATCCGCGGCAGCCATTTCCTCCCTCACGTTGCTTTTAGAAACAATTTGCTTGTGAATAGCAAGGGCATAACAAAGTGGAATGAATCGGAGTGAAAGCATGGTTTCCTGGAGATGCATGTTGGCAAATGGAGTTCCGTGCCTCCATGTGACATCTAAACTCGCTGTATATCCCTCAAACGGATGGTGCGCTTGTGTGTGGGGTGTCTGGTTGCAGGGATTGCCAGTAATCTTCAGTGGCTTGCTTATACACACACCACCCCGTCTGCTTGTGAAGTTGTGAATGCTGGTGTCGATCCAGAAAATCCAGTTGCCTTTGGATGCTCGAACCACATCAAGACCTTTTGACGAGGGGCAGAAATCCTTTTCAAATGTCATACTTTGGTGATGTTTACCTTTAATAACCCAAATCTAAATATTTCTTTTTAATTTTGAGCGAATCATTTGTTCGTGCTTCGAGACGTTTTGTTGATATTTCATTCAGGCGGGCGTACACAATGAAACGGGCCTCTTTGGTAGCAGTTTATTTATTTGATTCTCTGTGGAAGCTGCTGCCATCAGCTAGGCCTCGTCTGAACCCGGCGCGGTAATCTCGCCTCAGTCACGTCACTGCAAGGGCTCTGCTCAATTTCAGAGACACTAGTGAGCAGTCATGAGAGGATCCAAACCCCATTTAATGTCCTCTGATGGCTTTTGCCTGTTCGCTATCTCTCGGTGTATCAGAGTGAACTTAATAGGATAATGGAGTAATCCGGTTAGTTTACCTTCACTCTTAGACCATTTATTCAGCCTCTTTGATGCATTTGTTTCAGAGAACACCAGTGGAGATGTTTAACCCGCAGATGCTAGACCGTGGAATGGTTGCGTAACGCATTCAATTTCGGCAGAGCAGCAGGCATGAGCGCGGTGTGTCATGAGTACCAGAGTTCATGTAACCTAATGGAGTGCAAATAGAGTCATTATGCACTGTAATAGGAAGCACTCTCTGCAATATAAGCCGAGCATGTTTTCACCACTTTTCTCAGTTTTTGCTTGCCCTTCCCTTCACTTCCCCCATTATGCAAAATGGAGTTGTAAAAAGCAGGCCTTTTCATGCCTGTATCTTTTATTCTCTTCAAGCATATTCCAAGCTTTTTTGTGTTGTGTTGTTTGTCCGAGAAGGTGAATCCTGAATTTACAGCGGCTGCGTGCCACCTTGCATCACGTGTTTGGGTTTAATTACATAGAAATAATCAATGGACTAATGATGGCGTGATTTAGAGCTCACATTAATCTACTGTCTAGAGGTGTTAATCAGAGCAGAGCCCAGTCTGGATGTGGGGAATGTAACCAGGGAGAAAGTTATTCATGGAAGACCATGTCACAGGCCATGATGGAAGAGCAAGGCCAGTGATTGATTCTGAATGTTATGGTTCAGCCCATTGGCAGATTTTTCACACAGGTTTTATTGTGATAAGGGAGTCATTAAATTAAAGTTACATTTGTTGCATATCCACAGTTCATATTTCAAATTGATATTTAGTGTATGCGGTTCACTAAATGAACTTTGAGATATGAGGGGTGTGGTATTTTCAAAATATTTCATATTCACAATAGCCAGCCACTGTCAAAATGGGGAAGCTAATCGTAATTTGACCTAGTTAAAGTTCAGTCAAACTATTGTTTTGAAAATGGAGGTAGCTACAAAACTATAATTCTAGATACAATAAATGTATCATTTAATCTGAGCTGTATTTCTGTTGTTGGCATGAGGTGTATTGAAGAATAAACCAATTCACTAGAATGAATTGGACTTTACAGCAGTAACATTCAAAAAGTTGGGTTGGTAAGATTTTGAAAGAAGTCTCTTAGCTTCACCAAGGCTGCATTTAGATTAAAAATACAGTTAAAACAGTATTATTATTATTATTACATTTAAATAACTGTTTTTTATTTTAAAATATTTACTCCTGCAATGGCAAAGCTGAATTTTCTAATTTGAAAATTACTCCAGTCTTCAGTGTCTCATGATCCTTCAGAAATTATTCTAATATGCTGATTTGGTGAAACATTTCTTATTATTATCACAGTTTAAAACAGTTGTGCTGTTTATTATTTTTGAAGATACGGTGATAAAAAAAAAATCAGGATTATTTGATGAATAGAAAGTTAAAAATAGCAGCATTTATTTGAAATGTAATTTAAGAAATGTCTTTACAATCTAATGCATCCTTGCTGCATTAAAGCATTCATTCATTTCTTTTTTCTTTTCTTTTTTTAAATCTAACTGACTTCAAACTATTAAACGCTATGGTACTCATGACAGAGACCGGTTTAGGATGAACGGATTTAGTTAAATGAATCAGACTTTCTAACACTACAACTGAGAGCAAGAGAAAGAGTCGGTTTGATTATTCCCTCAGCTCAGATTTATAGTAATCTTTGATTTATGTAATTCAATGCATTTTAATTGAGTGATTATGCAAAGACCAAATATATTATTTCAAAACTTTGTCTCTGTTTTACTGTTTTTGTTTGAAGTTGAGTGAGGTAAACAAACCAAAGCCTTAGTTCCTTTAAATTATGGACAGGATCCCTGTAGGTTGAAATTTAATATGAGAAGGCCTTGTCCATGCAGGATTATTGTTTATGCCAAGCCTATGAGTTTTGCACTTTCAGTGGGACAAATGGGGAAATTGAGGTACACAGATTTTCAATAACCTGTGCAATGTCCCACAGTGGCTCATGGGAAGGCACACATTCCTCTTCCTTCCTTTTCAGCAGGAAGCCCATGGGGGACCCAGCACGTGTTTACAGGTACAAGTACCACGCACACGGAAACAAGTGCCCTCGATCCCCCCTAAACCCCTAAAATACACACAGATATGCACCAAATGAATTCTGCCCAAGCAGTCCTTTACTGGAAATATCTAGAGGAAAGAGACGCTTAACACAGCCAAACATTACTTAAAAAAATGTCACATATTCAGGACAGCGGAAGATAACTGCATTGCACAAGAGACCTGCACTAATGTCAGCTGAAGGGCATTGGAATAAACAGCCGCTTGTCTTTTCTTGGTTAGGGAACTAGGGATTGGATAGGGTAACTGGGGATAGAGATAGCCAGCCTCTTCCAGCTGTCTCAAAGCTTCAGAGGACTCTCTCTCTCTCTCTCTCTCTCTCTCTCTCTCTCTCTCTTCCTCACTTTTTGCGCTCAGATTTATTCTTTTTTAGACTCCTTTTATTGTGTACCAGAGTTTGGCCCTACACATCCTTCTTCTTAGTTTATATAAAGGCCAACATATTTTTACTTATTAATTTTCCGTTTTAGCTCTGTTACGAGACTCAGTGGTAAGTTTGCCATGGCTTTCATTAAGGCTGAGGTAGGATGAAATATGGATGTGTAGGGAGTGGATTAGAGTGATGGAATGGCTTGAATATTGCTTTCCTGGCGCCTGGGCAATATTGTCTTGGGGGTGTAAGACACTTAGGCCCATAGAAACCTGAGCCATTTTCAAAATACCATCACACTCATTGGCAGGGCAGAAAAGAAGTTTGACTCATCCGCAAATGATGAATATCATCTTGAGACGCAGCAGACTTCAAAGTGTAAGAGAGGTTCAATCATCATGATGCATACAGTCTTGGGTTGAGAGAGGGGCTGACCAGAATAAAATGTTTGGGAGAACTTTCAAATGACTTATACAAATCCATTCTAACCATGACGCTCCACCGGCAGACGGTGATGTGCTTTTAATGACATTTTGCTAATGAACAATGCGGCTAAGACAGCAGTGTCATCAAATCGTTTGACATTTCTGTTATGTATCATTACCAACACCAATATTGGAAACTAAGCAAAGTCCTTGTCATATATCAAGGGCTTGATACATAACCGACTGTAAAATGCCATGCTAGACTTTCCTTGCTGCATTTGCCAGTAAACAATGCACAGTGTGCTTGACAAAAATACAAAATAAAGTAATAGTGCTTTCGTCTCTGAGCTGAATGCAGTATGCTTTGTTCCTAAACAAATCAATGATTCATTCTCTCAACTGATTCGTTCAAAAACAATGACTCACTCATTGTTTTTGAACAAATCAGTTGAATGAATGATTAAGTGACCCACTAAGACAGTCGCTTGCTTCGATCCTGATGGTAGTGTTTTTGAATGAATCTGTTATGTAAATGATTCAAAGACTCATTCATAAAGACAGTCACGTATTTTGTTCCTGAATGATTCAGTGTGTTTTAACAAAACCGTTGATTGGATGCTTAATGAATCACTTACTTGTTGCCATCTACTTACAAAACGATGTAAATTGCAGAAAGAGTCCCTCTGGGAAGAGTCATGTTTGGGAGTTTGTACGTTTCAAGATTTTTGATGGCCTTTTGTTAAAATTTTATTTTTGTACAGTTAATATTCTTCTCTTTTATATGCTCTGTCTTTGTGTTCTAAAGAGAGGATATTTTAGAAGATAAAGCAGGCCAGCAAATAAAAACACAACTAAATCATGTTAAAAATGAATTTATGGAATCCTCCAAAATGAGGGTGAAATGGTCGTTTTAGTTATGCACAGGAAGTTCCTCTGGAGGGAGCCTTTCTTATGAGACTGTGGAAAGTGTAACTGAGCAGGGTAATACGTTTCAGTGTTTATCTGTGCTACATTAATTCATTCACTTGACGCCCGTTTCATGACGGAAGAAAGGACTATCGTATATTGTTTGCATTCCTTGGTGAGCGCAGCGAGGTACGATATGTTTTCATTCATAGATAATTCGTAATATTGTTTGCACATATGTATGGTTTATTTTGCTGTGTAATTAATGTGTGTCACCCTAAATGGTTGCTTATGTAATGACGTTTGTTGCCGTGAAAACAAGTGTGTGAAATGTTTGTTGCATGTATGTTTTCAATACAGTTTTCACGGTGCTAAGGTGATGATGGACTAAAAGGTTGAACGTCATGCTGGTTTGGCGAACCAAATAAAGGACACCTTATGCATCAGTCGAGACTCTCTCATTTTTTGGATCCAAGGGCTGCTACAAATAATAATAATAAAATAAACAAATGAATGCCTCAGTCTGAGGGAAAAGGTTGGCAGGATGCAGAATGTGGGAGTAATGTCTAACTTTTTCAGTAGTGTAACAGTAGGTCCGTTTTTTCTCCTGTGAGTAGCAGAATATGATGTTACTTCCCTGCTTTTGTGTCGCATTATATTTTGTGTAATGCACTATCATCAAGTTTTCTCCTAAAATCTTCAATCTCTCTTATTCAGCATTCAAGATTCACCAATTCTCAGGGGATTTACTTGGGCATAAATTCCTACAAGGCATTTATGTCTTCTTTTTTTTTTGAAATATTTAGATAAATGGTGTTATTGTGTTTTAACATCTATTTCACAGTTTTAAGGGCTATATACACTCACCAAAAGGATTATTAGGAACACCATACTACTACTGTGTTTGACCCCCTTTCGCCTTCAGAACTGCCTTAATTCTACATGGCATTGATTCAACAAGGTGCTGAAAGCATTCTTTAGAAATGTTGGCCCATATTGAGAGGATAGCATCTTGCAGTTGATGGAGATTTGTGGGATGCACATCCAGGGCATGAAGCTCCCGTTCCACCACATCCCAAAAATGCTCTGTTGGGTTGAGATCTGGTGACTGTGGGGGCCATTTTAGTACAGTGAACTCATTGTCATGTTCAAGAAACCAATTTGAAATGATTCGAGCTTTGTGACATGGTGCATTATCCTGCTGGATGTAGCCATCAGAGGATGGGTACATGGTGGCCATAAAGGGATGGACATGGCCAGAAACAATGCTCAGGTAGGCCGTGGCATTTAAACGATGCCCAATTGGCACTAAGGGGCCTAAAGTGTGCCAAGAAAACATCCCCCACACCATTACACCACCACCACCAGCCTGCACAGTGGTAACAAGGCATGATGGATCCATGTTCTCATTCTGTTTACGCCAAATTCTGACTCTACCATCTGAATGTCTCAACAGAAATCGAGACTCATCAGACCAGGCAACATTTTTCCAGTCTTCAACTGTCCAATTTTGGTGAGCTCTTGCAAATTGTAGCCTCTTTTTCCTATTTGTAGTGGAGATGAGTGGTACCCGGTGGGGTCTTCTGCTGTTGTAGCCCATCCGCCTCAAGGTTGTGCGTGTTGTGGCTTCACAAATGCTTTGCTGCATACCTCGGTTGTAACGAGTGGTTATTTCAGTCAAAGTTGCTCTTCTATCAGCTTGAATCAGTCGGCCCATTCTCCTCTGACCTCTAGCATCAACAAGGCATTTTCGCCCACAGGACTGCCGCATACTGGATGTTTTTCCCTTTTCACACCATTCTTTGTAAACCCTAGAAATGGTTGTGCGTGAAAATCCCAGTAACTGAGCAGATTGTGAAATACTCAGACCGGCCCGTCTGGCACCAACAACCATGCCACGCTCAAAATTGCTTAAATCACCTTTCTTTCCCATTCTGACATTCAGTTTGGAGTTCAGGAGATTGTCTTGACCAGGACCACACCCCTAAATGCATTGAAGCAACTGCCATGTGATTGGTTGATTAGATAATTGCATTCATGAGAAATTGAACAGGTGTTCCTAATAATCCTTTAGGTGAGTGTATATTAGCTATACGGTGTGTACAGCCTATCTGGAGTCCCTCTCTTCGTGCCATGTCACCAACTCTCTCTGCTCAATTCAGTTCCTTATCGCCCCCCCCCCCCCCCCCCAAGTAATTTTGATCTAATTGTAAAAAATAAATGTAGAATAACTAAAATTATTATATTATATTATATAATAATGATAATAATAGTCACTGTTCTGTTCTAATAACTATCAGCGTTCCACTCATCAGCTCATTGAACCAAGAGAGATTGGCCGACTGAGGATGGTCCGCATGTAGGCCTATCCTATGACCAGTCGGGTTCACCTTCGCATGATTCTCTATGGTTACCTGTTTGTTTGCTTGTCTCAGTGACACACAGGTTTAAGTGAGAAAATAAGTGTAAATACTTACGATACTGACGTTGTACCGAGAGTATCGATCCTCACATAAAAATATTGATAACAGATGTTTAAACTAGTCATTTTCTTACTGTAAAAATGAATGCTTAAAATAAAAAATAAACTGACAGCTCTCATTCAAAAAGGGAGAGCTGATATTGACAAAGACAGAAACATCCCTATATTACTACACTATATACTTTGTTTAAATTAGTTATGTTTTTGTGATTTAGTTAAATAAAGCTTTTGTGCACATTCCTGTGAGTTTGATTCTGGTCCCTGCTTGTAGATCAATGTCCCTTTTATGATGCGATCACAGCGTTTCTGTAGCCACGAAAAAATATCTTTTCTGAGAGTTGATAGACGATCAATACTGAGTGTTCTCTGGACAAACAGATAAATTGATTGTAATATTAATTCGGCTACATCAAGTTAATTCTACTAACTGATCCAAAAATTAATAATTAATTATAACAAGTTTTGTTTAATTATTCATGTTTACCTTTTGAGCTAATATGTTACAATGGTTTAACTTATATATTTTAAAAGATATTGTTTCCTTAAATATCTTTAATGTAGTTTACCACATTTTGTTAGTAGCTTGTAGCTTGACAGGCTACAGTTTTAGCCTGCATTTGTGACAGAAAGCCGTAATGATAGAAATGCTGCTTCAAACATCCAATAATCACACAATAACATTTGTATCCCCACCCAGTATTAGAACCCTAATCTACTCTCATCCAATGAGCAGAGAGAAGACAAACAGCCTACCTGGAGTCTCTCTCTTCATGCCATATGTCACCAGCTCTCTCCAGCAGCCCATCCTCAGTGATGCATGGGCAAATACCTGTCACTAACTGCCTGCTGTAGTAATAGGCTGTTCAACAATCCAGTCGTAATTCATTAAAACATGTAAAGTAGACATTTGGATGAGAGAACCAGCTTGCCCATCACAGCTCATAGTGCGGGAAGATGTATTGCGCGGACTGTCACGATAAGGGCCTATCTGGCAGTGGGACAGTGTGGGAGAGTCAGAGGTTGGCTCTATCTCGGTCCTGGAGAGGCAGAGGCCTCGTCGGCTTCGTCTGCCATCTGCCCGATGGTCCCGCGATCTATAAATGAAGTCATCACTCAAGTTCGTTGCCCAAACTGTGCCGAGCCAGTGGAAGTCGACGCGAGTCTGAGCACCCTTTCCCTGACATTAATTACACAGAAAATTAAACAAAATCTATTGTGGTGATTGAGGTGTTTACCGAGAGCAGGGAGCCACGAGGATGACTCTCTATCTATCATTCCACCGATAAGAGGACATAAAACACGAGGTGCTGTGTTGACATATTGAATTACCTCTGAAAATGTGTAGTTTCAGTGCAACATGTGAACCAGCATTGTGCATCTTATACTGTGTGTATGTAATGCAGTAAGGAAGCAGAATCCACATGTGGCATAAAGCCAGCAGTTACTTGAAAGGATTTTCAATGCTGAATACAAAGCACAGTGTTTTGCATCTGTGAATACGGAGGAATCCAATAATTGCACTTGTAATAATGATGGTTTTGACATCTGTCACTTTAAAACGTCTCGTGAAAAATTAAGAGAAATGAATAGTGAATGCTTCCTCTCGTATGAAGTAGTGTAATCCTCTTTAAAGGAAGACTTTGCCTTGCAAACCCTTTCTTCTTTAATTGTAACAATGATAATTGCAGTTTTGTGTTGGACGACTTTCAAGGACTTATCTCCTCTATTTTATATTATTAAATTTCCCGCTTCCACTAAATCCGAAAGTTTTCCCTTACAGAAAAAACACATGAATTTCACATGTTATCACATGTTTTCCACATGTGCCCACATGTGACCACATGTGACCACATATGCCCACATGTGACCACATATGAACAACATGTCATCACATGTGAACAATGTTTCACCACATGTGAACAACATGTCACCACATGCAGTAATGTTCGACCACATGTGAACAACATGTCACCACATGTGAACTTAATGGAACACGTGGCACATGTGGAAAACATGTTATAGGTAATAATGTGGAGCTCATGTGAAATATATTTGCACGTTGTAATAGGTTTTAACATGTGAATTATGTTACCACGTCACAAATACTGTACATTTTTAGCTTCAATAGCCTTTTTCACACAAAATGCATAGAACATAAAGCTTATAATGCATGTGTATATACTAACACTTATATACACGTATAGTTTTTAATGAGTTTTTGCAATACTTTTATTTCAACACTGTTTACCATTTCTAAAGCTATATTATAAATATATTTTACATAATCAACAGTATATTATATTTGATATAATCAATAGGCTACTGCAAGCACGTTTTCAAATAAAATAAAGTGGATATTAAACTTTTCATTTTAAGTGCTGCATGATTTTGACGTGGTTTAATCAATGCCGTGCGCGTGAACTTTCGAGTATTTCAAACACTTGAGCGGCCGACGCGCAGAGTTGCCATGGAAACGGCGCGGGACCACTGCTACTGGTAAGCAACAAAACTCCCTCTCTCGATGTTGTTTAAACTTTTCACGGCTTTTCCCAGGTGAGATTAGTCTCTAAAATCACACGAATAATACTCACAACTGTTTTTGACATTTCTCTTACTTGTAATTGACACGATTCTGTTAAAAATTTACATGGTGTAGTCAGTGTCTTCGGAAAAAGTCCGTTAGGATCTCAACCGTTTTCAGAAGAGGTAGCAGCTAGCTAGGCTAACGTAATGTTAACTCGGTTGAACTTTTATTTATTAAAGTTTGGGCTTTTAATCACCTCTTATGTGTAGATGAGAGGTTTTGTAAAGGTTTTAGCACTTGGAAGTGAGCTAATTTATTTAACACAAACGTAAACATAACGTATCGGTGATGTTACTTTCAGGAGCAAGAAAATTGGCTGAAACTAACGTTAGCTCAATGGTAACGTTAAACACATTTTGATTAAAAAATGTTCTGTGATTTCAGTAGTAACAAAATAACCCATAACAGAGAGAAAGCTCCACGACTTCAACATTTCTGGAGAAAGCTGCTGCCGGAGAAGTAACGTTAGGACACAGGTGAGCCGAGGAAGCTCATTAAATAACCTCATTTTATTTCTCAATTTGTTTTTTTAAATTGTTTATTTTAAGAAGGTTTTGACATCCAAACGAAGTTACACCGTATGAGCAAAATTAAATGAATAAGTAAACCCCAAAACAAATTCTGTTATCCTAGTTAAGAAATTATATTCTGTATATTCTTTAAATTCTTTCTCTTTTCTGCATTTCACCTCTGCTGTAGCTTCTTTCCTTTCAATAAACCTGGCATTGCATTGTTGGCTCAGTGACAAATGGCTTGTTGTGTTCTTAGATCCTTCAGTGCTGATGCCCTGCAACATAGCGGAGTGGAGCTGATCTTCATCTCTAAAGCACTATTGATGAACCATATGATTAGTAAGTAAAACGCCAAACATACACTAATGTCAAACATACACTAATTGTCTTGGTACAAATGTTTATGTCTCTTTCTCTTATGTTCACCAAAAAACATTAAAAACAATAATATTGTGAAATAATATAAATAAATAAAAACTGTTTTCTATGTGAATATATTGTAAAATGCAATTACTTCCTGTGATCAAAGCTGAATTTTCAGCATCACAGCTTCACATCATCCTTCATAAATTATTCTAATATGACGATTTGATGCTCAAAAAAACATTTATGATTATTATCAGTGTTGAAAACAGTTGTGCTGCTTCATATTTTTGTGTTTTTCAGGATTATTTGATGAATAGAAAGGTTAAAATAACAGCATTTATTTGAAACAGAAATCCTTACTCTCTCTTTTGATCAATTTAATGCATCCTTGCTGAGTAAAAATATGAATTTCTTCTTTTTTTTCTGTTCATTTTTAAATCTATCATTGACCCCAAATGTTTGAACATTAGTGTAAACTACCCTTCATATGTTTGTGGTCTATTTAACAATGAATCCTGGAGGGGAAAAAATGGTTTAAACTGTTACAATGGTTTACACAAACACATTAATCAGCACAACTGTTTTCAACATTGATAATAATCAGAAATGTTTTGGATGTTTACATGGTAAGAATGTATAGTATTCAAATATAAAAAACACTGACTCGTTAGGTCATGTTTACTCATTAAAGTCAGATGATTTCCTATTAATTCAATAGAATATGGTGACTTCAATTTACATGACGTCATGAGCAATCAAGTCATTTATATAGATCAGTGAGTAGTGCCCAGCATATCTAAGTCCACTAAAGGAGATTTCTCGCATTTTACCCCTAAACTCTGGAATAACTATGAAGGTAAAAGAGTAACAAGACTCGAGCATGAACAATAAATACTTGTATGCTAAAATTTACACTCACAGCTCCAAAGTGAAAACCTCACCTAATACGCAATAACGTTGAAAAGATCACGGTTTCTGTCCTGACGAAAATGTTCTATTTTTTATTTTATTTTTTGCTTTGCAGAACAAGTCTGTGACTGACTTAATGAACCCAGTTGCTTTGGATCATGCTCAAAGATGTAAGGGTTACAAAAAGTTAACCAGAACTCTTATGGACTCCATCTTCTCTTTCGAAGAGATGGCAGCATGAACGGAAAAAAAGGGGTTGTTGGTGAAAAAAGAGCCTTGACCTACAAAAGGTGCAGCTAATAATTGGTAAGCATGTCTGAATATCTTTTATCAATAGTTATTATATATGACAAGCGCTGAGCGCGTCCGTCAGCGCCAGCCATAGCGCGGAAAGCACAGTTTGAATCTGACAGTTATGTCACTTCATGTCAAACTTGGTTTCAAATTTTAATGTAATCAATCTCATTTCTTACAGACCATGTCAAAAAGAGGCACCCAGGCATCGGAGGCACTGAGATCAAGGTCTGCATGGCACAAAAGTTAAAAGATCTGAGGAGACGAGCAGAAAGGTAATATTCAGACGATCCAACATCCAAGTGTGATCCCCATGTGGTCTGTTCACATTTGCGAAACCGACATGCGCGAGGACTGATGACTCAGTTTATTCCTCAGTCTACATTGTGATCTATTCACAAACTGTCAATAGTTTTTTTTATAAATGAGACGCACCACTCGTCTTATACAGTTGTTTAAGCAAGATGTATTTCCATAGCATATTTACGTAAAACGTTTAATGACATAATAACATTACAAATGAATAATAATTAATTATTAAGCCCCATAAAATTGCTTTTCAGAAACCTACGGGGTGACGTCACGGACACTACGTCCATATTTTTTTTTACAGTCTATGGTTTGCACTGCCCTAATCTTTGATCTTTTTCTATCCCAAAACAGGATGCCTGCTGCAGGAGACACAAAGGACTGAGACAACACACTTTCACAAACGCACACCACACACACACACATGCGCGTATACCTGCGTTTTTTGCGGCTTTTTATGTATAATTTTAATTTGGTTTTGCTTTGTTTGTTTTAAACATTCAATTTGTATTGCATATTTTGAAATGAAATAAAAAGTGGAAAAAAAAAAAAAATTTGAATTATTTGTTTTAATGTTGGGAAACATTAGGCTATAGAGCCTACACAAGAACATGGTAGGCCTACCGTTTTCTGTGGTATATTGCTTAATGATTTTTACATGGATTTCACATGAAGTTACAGGTTTACATGGTGTGTAGCTTTAATATGGATTGTTGATGGGTTTCAAATGTCATTCCATGGGTTTCACATGAGATATTTTACATTTCACATGATATCTCATGGGTTTCACATGTGATTAAATGTTTCACATGGGAATTTTACGTTTCACATGTAAGCTCATGGATTTCACATGGGGATTTTGGGTTTCACATGTAATCACATGGGTTTCACATGTAATCACATGGGTTTCACATGTAATCACATGGGTTTCACATGCAATCACATGGGTTTCACATGCAATCCCATGGGTTTCACATGTAATCACATGGGTTTCACATGCAATCACATGGGTTTCACATGCAATCCCATGGGTTTCACATGTAATCACATGGGTTTCACATGTAATCACATGGGTTTCACATGCAATCACATGGGTCACATGTAATCACATGGGTTTCACATGTAATCACATGGGTTTCACATGTAATCACATGGGTTTCACATGTAATAACATGGGTTTCACATCCCATGGGTTTCACATGTAATCACATGGGTTTCACATGCAATCCCATGGATTTCACATGTAATCACATGGGTTTCACATGCAATCCCATGGGTTTCACATGGGAATATACATGGGTTTCACATGAAAATGTTCCAAAACCACACGTTTCCCATGTGCAAATTACCTTTAACATGTGCAAAGCACATGTGTTCCACATATTTCACATGTTAAATTTCACATGTGCAAAATCACATGTCCACGTTGTCACATGGGATCACATGTGTTTTTGCACATGTGAAACTCATGTGGTTTTTCTGTAAGGGTTATGCTTTGTTACTTCTATTGTCATTGTTCATTTTCAATTGCCCATATTTCCTTTTTGAAATAAAAAGTCATTATGTTCTTCCTTTTCTTGTGTTTTCCTTGAAGCCCTCTCTTTTCTATTATGGCTGAGCTGAAAAGTTTTTCCCACAGATTTTCAACTCTTAAATCACCATGAAACACCGTGGCTCTATGTACAGACAACCCATTTGGGTCTGCTAATTTGAAACGGGCCTTTTTTTACCCAGCACTCACCTTGTTCTATTAAAATGCCTGGCCGGCAAAACGTCAGCAGCAAGCTCCCGTGTCTCAAACCCAAAAGGTTATGTGTGAATTTTGCCCCTTGGCCTTGTTATCAAAGTTAAACGGCTAGTTTAACAGATTCCTATGGGCCTGTTTTGAGAGAGCGCTCGTTCACATCCAGGCTCCCTTGTTCATCTACACAGACAATGAGTGATTAGCACACAGTGGTAAGTGCTTTTCCCTGGCTTCAAAGGCCTAGCCGTGTGGCCGGCTTCAGAGGCAGGGGTGGCTTTTAATCTGGGCGCACCACCTGTGAGAAGCGTCAGAAGTTGCGGTTGGCGTGGCAGCAGTAGGACTTCATTATGTCTGAGCCAGGCTTGGCCTGAGTTATCCTGCCTGGCTGTACCGCTCAGGCAACACACACACACACACACACACTTCGCTTGGGCCTTTCCCTTTCACGCGGCGCCCGCAATTTGTCACTTTTCACATGAGATGAAGCCTTTTATGAAGTAAAATGAGTTTCCCGAGAAAGAAGTGCCACAAAAGCCCCATGATTAATTTGCTTGTTAGGCTATTGCAGCTGTCACCTGTGTAAGACATCTGGACAGCAGATTGACTAATGCCATAAGTGGGACCGAAACATGGCTCACACTCTCTCGCAGTTAGCTTTCCCTGCAGTCAGTCTTTTAGTGGGTTTTTAAAGGGGGACTACTTGCTGTCTAAAATTGGCCTTTTTCTAAGGGGTAATTAATAAGCATTACTTGTGATTGACATGGTAATTAGTTGTATTAATGTGCCGCTAAGAGGGTCTGTACAGGAAGGAGGCCTATGGGTGTGAGGTAGGATGGTCTGACTCAAAGTGACCTCACTTATGTTTAATAGCCTTTTCTAATAATAATCTGGCTTTTACGTGCACGACAAGCATGGTCTAAACAAAAAAAAGGAAGAGCACACAGTCTGACTGTGGTTAAGATGTTGTGAAATCACTGATATGTCAGATCTCTGATATTGTACTAATCTTTAATCTACTGCATTGGAGCGCTGCTAGCAGGTGTTTAAAAATTTAAAAAGACTTTCACCAGATTTCTTATACACCTTTATCCTGTTGTAATTATGTTGTCCATTTTAAGGAGCAAGGAATTGAATAGCGGGGTCTGTATTGGATACAAGATTGCAGGGTTGTGTGCAATTCAGAGTTGAATTGAGAATGCCTTTTAAAATCCAAATCATTTCCTGAATTTGAATTGAATTTGATTCAATGTAGCTGTCACGATGTCAGTTTGTTTTGATTTCTGGTCTTGTCTGGTTGGTTAATCTGTCAATTAGTTTATTAAGTCTATCTTCATCCGCCCCCTGCCATTTTGTTTCTATAGTTTCTGATTGATTGTTAGTTCAGTTCAGGTGTGTCTTGTTAATTTGCTCTTCAGTTCTGTCTATTTAAACCCTGTGTTCTGTCTTGTTTTTTGTCAGTTCTCAACGTTGCATGTAGTTGGTTGTTTTGTTCCCGATCTTGTGCTTGTTCTTAATCCTGAGAATCTGTTTGGTAAAGATTTGAGTTTGTTTTTGTTTAATAAAGACTGCTGCACTTAGATCCTGTTTCGTCTCTGCTGAAACCACCTTTGTTTCAGAAGAACTGACCACTACTGATGAATCTAGCAGCAGCTATGCCGCCTGGAGTTCGTCTCCTCCTCCGTCAGGGCATCTGCTCCTTAGAGGATCACACCAAAGACTTCCTGAACTTTGCCCATCAAACTGACTTTCCGGATAAGTCCCTCATAGTCTTTTATCAGACCAGCCTCAACGAGCTCAAGACACAAGTCTTCTGTGAGGATCCTCAAGGATCGTTTGCTGACTTTGTCGAACAGGCTTTGTTACTCAGCAGATCACTCCTCGTGGTGAGGGAGGTAGTGGAGGAGCCCTTGGTTAAGATGGCCGCCGCCATGCCTGAGCCCTCGGTCTAGATGGCTGCCGCAGAATTTCAATCCAAGTTTAAATGTAGGAAGTGGAATTAAAAACTAAATTTTGTCTCATTAAATCTCATTTTTTAACAATAAATGTCAAGAGAAACGTTAAATGACTTGCAAAAGCCTTGTTTGAAAATTGTTTTGAAGTAAGGATGGATGGATTAATTAGAGAAATTAAATAAATTCCTATTACTGTATAATTTACTGTATAATTCAAGTTCCAATTTAACCCGCTGTTGGGTGTGCCAAATCAAATTCCAATTAATGAATTAAAAGGAAACCAGTTCTTCAATTTTGAATGTTGCACAACCTTGCAACCGTTATAAAGCATTCACCCCATAAATATCAGCAGCAGTTGTATTGTTATTGTATGGAGCCTTTAATGTGATTTGTTCAGTAACAAATGTAGTGCATAAAGTGCATAGAAAAGTACAGCTGTGGCTTTCCTGCAGTGCTGACTCTGTTCACTATATGTTTGCAGAAGGAGCAATTTCCACACATCCCAACAAGAGAGTTACAGCAATGAGATTTTGAATGAATCTCCTCCCTTGATTTTTAATTATTGTGGAATTAGCTGGTGTAGCATCCGTTTATTTATGTTTTCTGTGTAATCAGGAAATTCATCTGTGAAAACAGAGGCCCAAGGGCCAGTGACATCAAAAAAATGCAACACAATACTCTCCCATTCACATACCTCCCGTTTGATTAAAACCGTTTTGAAATATAGATAAACAAATCTGGCAGGTCCCATCATGTGCTTAGGGCCTACCGTGACCAATTCCTGTTTTCACTAAATATAAACAAAAAACAGCAAATTCCAGCTAGAGAGAAAAAAAGAGGGGATTTACAAAATCAAGATTCTCAAGATCCAACCTGTAAACAATTCATTCAGCATAAGCTACTATAATGATATCAGTGGATGGAGCTTTAGTAAATGTTTAAAAACATACACTGTAGCGCCTGTATTTCTTTCCTGGAATCAGTTTACTGTTGAAAGACACATTTCACTCTGATGGAGCAATTTGAGGAATGGAAATAACACCTGAGAACTTGTGAATCACCCTGTGCATTGGTCAGAAGGACCAGGGCTTTTTGTGGATGTGCTGTTGAGTGTAAGCAGGTCACTAAATCAGCTTCATGAACCGCTGGTAGATGGAGAGTGTTGGCATCAGGCTTGTGGAAAATAACCCTGTAAAAAAAGATCATGTACCACCAACTTCCTCGGCTTGCCATTACTATGAAAGATCTATGAATCACACATTTGGAAATGATACAATATAATATACTTTATTAATCCCCGGGGGTTGAATTATCTTTTCCTTTGATCTGTGTGGTGCATTTCGTTTTCTGTCATTTCCTCTTGTAGATCCATTGCTCACTTTCAAGTTGGATTACTTTTATTACATGTGCAGTGTGTTTGGGCTTCATGTGATCAATTCCCCATAGCAGCATCAGTCATATCAGAGATACATGATAAAACTAATCAGATACGTCTGTTTTGTTTTGTTTAGTATCTCAACAGAACTTCAAAAACCCGCTACGTGCTGCCTTTTCCATTCTGCTCTCTCTGTGATGCCTTTTTTGGGCCTATTTCAATAATCCTCAACATGTATGTTTAATGGCAAGGGCCCCGACAGGAAATGATCAGCAAATGAAACGAAGCGGCAGGTTATTACGCAGCACTGCGGTGTCAGCCCGGGCTTCGCCACCATTAATTTTATTGTAACTCATTTCAGCGGCCGAAGTACGCCGGGATTTAATGTTTCCATTCCCCCAGTCCTGTTCTGCATGACAAATTGTTTTAATAAACATATACTGGGTCATAATACAGTAATAATAAGCCTACCAGTCACCTTATATCACTGCAGTTAAATTCTCCCTCCCCATAAGCCAACATTGGTTACAATGACAATTACATGGGGAGCCAATCCTTAGCAGCGGCAAGCACAATGGACAGATTTAATATAGTTTGTAAATATGATTAGTGTGCTGTCGAGTTATTGGAGTCGGGTATTTACATTTCTCTCAGGGTTATTCACTATAAGGGATCTATGTTGAACAGAGGGGCCTTTTTTTCCCTCTTTCTTTTCCCTCATAGCTTGTTTTTTTTCTTCGAAGGGCTTCCTCCGCTCCCCTTCACAACTTAATGAAAAACACGATTGACCGTTAATATTCCACGGATCAATCACCATTTTTAATTTTGAGGATAAATGTGCAATTGTGCAACCCTCTAAACCTTTCTCCCACCTACACTGTGTGTGAGCGCGTGCAGTCATGTGCATATTTGTTTGCAGCCGGATGCAGGCTGGTGTTAATGGAAAAGAGAAAGAATGTGTTCTTGTAATGGCTGCTGGTTATTTACAGGGGTAATTTCATGCTACATTTCAATTATTGCCTAGGTTTGTTTTTAGCTCCTCAAGCTGTTGCTCCTACCTGCAATTGAGCAGAGAAAGGAAATTTACAATCAGTGCACAGTTGGTTCTGTGCGTAGTGAAGACTACAGATTGTTTGTTAGTTACATCCGTCTCCAACATTTGGATAATGAAATACTCAAGTGGGGATTGCTCAGGTCAATAAATGCTGAAGCAATGCATTTAACCCATTCTCTTATTTCTGAGTCAGCAAAGGGACCCATTTGGCTGCACACAGGAAAGCACATTTGTAGACCTGCACAACTAAGTGCAACGCATACGCTCCGAGTTCAATATGTTGAAGAGGAGCTGACTCTTTGTCTAATTATTCACAGCTTCTCAAACAGAGAATTTCAATGTTTCCCAGAGTCATTCGAGATATGAATCTGTTTGCAGAAAATATTAACCCATCCCCACTCTTACAAATATGTGAAGCAATAAACTAGGCCATATTATGAAGTCTAGTCCACAATGCAGCCAAATAACTAACACAAATATTGATATGATAACCGTAAGATGTCAATAGAGGACAAAATACACTAATCTAATCCAGAGTACGAGTCTGTCTGTTGGTCTATTTGTTCTTCGTCTGGAAGATTAGATATTTAGATCCCGTTCTGTTTTCATGTTGACCTGTTTGTGCCATGTGGGATGTAGAGGCTGTTTTGGGAATGAACACAGGTAATTAGAACATGGGCCCCAGAATCTCATCAGATTTCTATTGTTCTCACAGTATGATGAACAACCCATGGGAACTCAATAGTGTGTCAATGATGTAGCAGATTAATGGGATTATAATTGCAAGTGATGTTTTCTTTGTGAAAGTCAACAGTCTTTTTTGTGTTAATTTTGATGTACATGTACCATTTAGAAAGAGGCTAAATTGCTAAACTCCTTCCAAATAATATTCACCATGGTAAGCAGTGTTTCTGTCAAATTAAATAGGTACTGCAGTTTTTGTATTGTTGATCTTCTGTCGTCATTTACTCACACTCATGTTGGAAGTTATGATAGTCTTTTAATCCCTATTGTGACATCCAAGTGAAACTGCTTCTCGAACGAAAACAAAAGTAGGCTGGAACTTGATTTTGTCCATTGGGAATTGATTGGATTCGTTGTTTGCTATTGCTGGAATCTCATGTGAGTGACAGGTTGCTGGAAGGGAGAGGTTATTGTCCTGCTCTCTTATAGAAAATAAGAATTGTCCATTTTGATTTCATGGTGACTTTAAGAACACCTTAAAAATATAATAAAAGTAGTCCATACAACAGTAGCATAATAGAGTTGTGTGATTGTTTTGTCTGGTCTCACAAACAAATCAGTCAGACCTGTTTGCTGGACAAACTCATTCTTGAGTCTGTTTTATTAAAAATATCAGACTCAGAAGAAAGATTCATTTATGAATCATATATCACTACTTTTATAAACTCTCTCAGGTCAGCTAGGGTGGATATTAAGATATTTTCTGAAAAATAACTTGTCTGTTAATCACACAAATCTATTGTAAAGCACCAGAAAGCTTAGAATAGTCATGTAAATCACTTCTATGATACTTTTATAATGTTTTCACCTCAGTCCTCATTCACTTTAATTATTTTGAAATCAGTGACTACTAGTACATTCTTCAAAAATGTACCTTTTTTTTAATCATGAGGGTGAGTAATTGATGACAGAACTTTATTTTAAATGATGTATTTTGCCAGAATCAACTGTTACCATAGTGAAGTTTTATAGCATTTACTTATAGTCTCTATTCATGTATTAAATATTCTCTTATGGTGTCTCGCTATGTCCAGTTTTTTCCAGACACTATGAGGTCATGTAGTCATTAGTGGCATGATGAGTTCAGAATGTGTGCAGAGCAGACACCATACTTGTTCTGACACGGGTTTGTCCATATTCTCCTCTGTGAACTGCCTATCACGACTGAAACTTACTGTGCTAATTGTTGTCAAGCAAAGCCTGATCCCGCCTGGCCCACTGTGCCCGGCCTCTCTGATGAAAGGAGCCCTTGCTTCCCTCTTGCTTTGGAAAGAGAAGGATGCCTTCAGTTCACTAGCAGTGGCCCTCCACATGTCGACAGGCCCCCCTCAAACTGCCATCACATGAAAGACGCCGGCGCACACCCCACAGAACTGACAGTTAAATGAAATATTTATTTTCAATATCTAAAAACATACATTCTGTCCTCAGCAGTAGTTGGAGAACATAGACTTCTGAAACACCTCATTGCCACTGGAGTCTTGGCCCACCAGTGAGTCAATTAGGGAGGCTTAGAAATGTTGGCAGGTTTCCTTTCCTTTTAGCTACAGTCTAGGTCTAATTTTTCATCTTTCAATTCTTTTCATCTAGTGTGCCCTTATGATTCATTTCTTGTGCTTAATCAATTGTAGGTGAAATTCATGTTGAACAGGCCGGTTCAAAGCTCGCTATGGCAGACAGATAACTGGGGCGGAAAGGTCGAGACTGACATTTGGTGATTTTCAGCCTTCATATCTCCAGCGCTTGATTGTTTTTTTAATATCACTTGTGTCATGCGTGCCAAAGCTGCCAAAAAACTTTGGAGACCTCAACACAACAAGAACTTATAAATAACCTACTCTCTCATAAACCTGCTTCCTCACTCTGTTCTGCAAGTTAGGTCCAATTCTTCACTGACTGAAATAATATTTGAGTTGGCATTAACATTAATACAAGTCCAGCGGAGTTGGCTCACATCAGAAGGCCTATCTAAAGCATGCGTGACCTTTTAAATGAATTCATATTTCTGTAATTGTGTTTCATGCTTGTTGCCCAGAATTTAGTTGGTTGTTGTTTTATTGCATTTTCACCCTGAATTCTGAGCAGTTGAGATACCATTTATGAAACAAATGGTCAAAGTGATCTCTTCATTAATTTTTTTCTTGTAAACAGTTTTGGGCAAAAAAAAAAAAAAAAATACAGTTGGTTCCTTGTTTCAGATAAAACAACATGAAACATGCAAGAAGCAACATAATATTATTTTGCAGAAAGGTAATTTTTTTTCCAACGAGCCTGGCTTGTAAAATTGTGGTCGATACTGAAAGCCAATAATTATTTTATGGCTGATATTAAAGTTCTATACTATTTTGAATAATAAAAAGTGAGTGTTATCGGCAAAGGTCCTAAATATTATTGACAGATCCAATACATTTTTAAAAATCTCTAATAACTAATAACCCATCTGGTACCAATATATTGTGCATTTATATTCAGAGCTGTTGAATTTTATTTAGAAAAATCATACTTCCATCCTATTTATGCCATGTTCATAAACAAAGAACATGCTACTCTTGACCTTGCTTGATTTTTAGATTATATGTCTTGCTATCTGTGATGTTGGTGTAGTATTCAGATGAACTGTTATGAATAACTTCCCCTACAAGTAACCTGCAATTATATGTTCCAAGAAATATGTAGTATACCTTTAAAACTCCAGCTAAACCTAATTATTACATACATTTTATTTGGCCAAAATTATTAGAACGGTAAGATTTTTTAATGTTTTAAAAGTAGTCTCTTCTGCTCACCAAGGCTTCATTTATTTGATCCAAAATACAGCAAAAACAGTAATATGGTGAAATATTTTTTACAATTTTAAATAACTGTTTTCTCTTTGAATATATTTTAAAATGCAATTTATTTCTGTGTTGGTAAAGCTGAATATTCAGCATCATTACTCCAGTCTTCAGTGTCTTATAGTATATATACTCTTCAGTATATATATACTCTTCACTACTCCTCAGTGTCTTCAGTATATATATAGACAGTATAGACATTTATTATGTTGCAAAAGCTTTCTATTTAAGATAAAGCTGTTCTTTTGAACTTCCTTTTCATCAATCCATATGTCCATATGTGAAGCGCTTTGAGGTCCCAGAAAAAGCGCTATATAAATGTAATGATCCTTCAGAAATCATTCTAATATGATGATTTGATACTCAAGAAACATTTATTATTATTATCAATGTTGAAAACAGTTGTGTACATTTTTTTTCAGGATTATTTGATGAATTGAAAGTTCAAAAGAACAGCATTTATCTGAAATAGAAAGCTTTTGTAACATAAGTACCGTTCAAAAGTTTGGGGTCAGTAAGAGTTTTTTTTTTTTTTTTTTTTTTTGAAAGAAATGAAAGAAATTAATAATTTTATTCAGCAAGGATGCATTAAATTGATCAAAAGTGACAGTATAGACATTTATTATGTTGCAAAAGCTTTCTATTTAAGATAAAGCTGTTCTTTTGAACTTCCTTTTCATCAATCCATATGTCCATATGTGAAGCGCTTTGAGGTCCCAGAAAAAGCGCTATATAAATGTAACGAATTATTATTATTATTATTATTATTATTATCAAAAAATCCTGAAAAGAAATTGTACACAACTGCTTTCAACATTGATAATAATAATAAATGTTTATTGAGCAGCAAATCAGCATATTAGAATGATTTCTGAAGGATCATGTGACACTGAAGACTGGAGTAATGATGCTGAATATTCAGCTTTACCAACACAGAAATAAATTGCATTTTAAAATATATTCAAATAGAAAACAGTTATTTTAAATTGTAAAAATATTTCATCATATTACTGTTTTTGCTGTATTTTGGATCAAATAAATGAAGCCTTGGTGAGCAGAAGAAACTTATTTTAAAACATTAAAAAATCTTAACGTTCTAATAATTTTGGCCACCACTGTATATATATATATATATATATATGTATATATATATATATATTCAAGACAGTAGGCAAAGCAAATGGCAGGCGTGGTTGTGATATAATTATTCCACTGATGAAGTATGTGGTTTTAATGTAGAATCAGTGGGCTACACAGAGTGGTAATTGACTGGATTAAGTTGGCTCTGCTCTTGTCTCAATTAATCTGTAAAGAATTCCACTCAGCATCTTGACATTCATATAAAGAGCAGGCGGATGAAAGTATGGAAGCTCAGAGGCACTGGCTGTGCAGACAGAAAAGAAATATCATGCATCAAGAGGGAAAAGTCTTGCAAACCACCTTTTGTGTTTCTTCTCAGACCCCCCACCCTCCATTTCTATATTTCTCTTTTCTCTCTCCGAACCTCCCACGATCTATCCTGCTCCTCCTTATCTTCCCAGCCCCTGTCCTCAATTCTCCATGTTTCCTTCTAACTCTTGTCTGCTCTCCCAACCTGCTTTATCTTTTCACCTCTCTTCCGCCTCCCAGTGTCTTGGTATCACTAATATAAACTCACTCCATCCCTCTTTGCTCTCCTCTAACATTTGATTTTGAAGAGTCGTTCCCCCACCTCCTCATCCCACCCTCATGCTCTTCAGCCTTGGCAGAGAATTTTCCTGTTAGTTTAATTCTCATTTCAACTAATTAATATTTTTGCATATAGCATCTGCAACTCCCCTGGGACATTCCTTAATTAATCATTTATAAATCTACACAGCCTGCTAGTTTATTGGGTTCTGCCTTTAGCACAGACCTGCTGCATTGGTAAACCATGAATGATTAGTTAAAAGAATGAAAGGTTTTTAGCCCCACCCCACCTCACCCCACCTCACCCCATCACCACCTCACTCCACCACCACTACCCAAGTGATCAAGGTCTTACAAAAAGGCACATATATAATTTCTTGCTTTGTATACTTTAGGTGTTTGAGTGACACACTTGTCACTTATTTTTGCCTAACCTGTCTTTTCGCTGGACATACTGTCAGAAAGTATGTTTACATGCACTATAGTTAGATTCAGTCAGAGTAAAAACAATAATTCCCTTTCAAGGGAACTTCGAGCTGCGTCAAACGCTGCGGGAACGCCCCTGCGTTGTGCGTCATGAAGCACGTATGGAATCAGCCCAATGGAGAGATGAAACGTCATAGGCGGGTGACGTCATCGACCAGGAAACTATAAAGCACCCCAAAAACACAAGCGCATTAGCTTCTGTGCTTTCAGTCGCGCTACATGTGAATCTGTCCCTGTGTGATATTGTCTGTCTTTACATACCCTGCACCACACAAACAATTTATCCTTATATTGAGAGATATGGCGGACGAACAACAGTTTAGGAAGTGTGTTCCTCCCTGCTCGCGTTATTTAACGAGCGGGGATACACATGATCTTTGTGTTGTTTGTTTGGGAGTTCAGCATGCCCAGTCTGCTCTCGAGGGGGCAGACTGAGAGCATTGCGAGCGTCTGCCGTTAAGGACGCTCCGCTCCCGCCGAGCGCTCTTTGAGGAGAGCGGTTCGGTGCGCGCTCCCCGCGGTTCGGGTCCCGCTTCTGCCGAGGCAGAGCGGCGGCGCTTATCGTGGGGATCGCAGATGGATCTCACAGCGGGGTTTGAGACGGGCTCTGCCTTATCTCTCCCTTCACCTGTGAGATCCAGTGCCTCAGTCCCGGGTTCGGAAGCACGCGCTGCGGTTTCTTCCGCTCGGGCTGAGGCACCAATGCTGCAGCTATCCAGTTCTGAGGAGCTGGATGTTGTCAGTGTTGAGGGAGATGTGGAGGATTCGCCACCCCACACTCCCGAAAGTGATGAGCTTATGGAGGTTTTAACAAGAGCTGTTGAAAAACTCAATATTGAATGGCCAGTGACTAGACAGGAGTCTGTTTCTAAATCAAAGTTGGATGAGAGATTTTTGCCGTCACGTGTGCTGCCTCCACGCCGGTGCCTGCCGTTTTTCCATGATCTCCACACCGAGGTGTCGAAATCATGGAGAAAACCGGTGTCATATAGAGTGTTTAGTCCCCAGACTTCAACATATGCAAATATAATGGGAGCCAAGGCTCATGGTTATGGTGCTTTGCCTCATGTGGAAGAGACGCTTGCGAGCCATCTCTCCCCCGAAGCAGCATCATCTTTTAAGGCACCGGCATTACCCACCAAGCCATTAAGAAACACCTCGGCTTTGGTGGGTAAAGCATATTCGGCAGCAGGTCAGGCTGCGTCATGCCTGCATACTATGTCAATCTTGCAGGCATACCAGGCTGATCTGCTAAGGGACGTGAGTGAGAGTGAGGAGGTCAGTACTGACGTAGTTCGCGAACTGCGTCAGGCTGCTGATTTATCCCTGCGTGCCACCAGAGAATCGGCCAAGCTAGTGGGTCGTTCTATGGCAGCTCTGGTGGCCGCAGAAAGACATTTGTGGTTAAATCAAACCAATATTAAAGAGAAAGAAAAAGCTTTTCTTTTAGATGCTCCTCTCTCTCCCCTGGGTTTGTTTGGTGATGCTGTAAATTCAGTTATCGATAAATTCCAGGAAGAAAAGAAACAAACTGCAGCTTTTAAAAAGTTTCTTCCCCTTAAAGTTCACGTCCCTGGGGCTGCTGGGCGGGAGCAGCCCCGGCCGTCTATGGCCGTCATCACATAGAGCGCAGCAGAGGCAGAGTGTCGCGTCTCGTGCTCCCCCTGCTGGACAGTGGGCTCAGCCGCGACACTCTCAGCCGAAGCCTTCTAGCAATAGAACTGATCTGAGGACAGTTATATTGGCTAAGAAGGCTTCGGCTAAGAAGAAGTCCTGACGCCAAGGCGTTCAGGATACTGAGGGTGGTCCCCACCGAGGCGGAAAGGTGTTCACCTCTTTTTACGGTGCCCATTCCTCCTCGGTGCCCTCAGGGGCTCGTTCTGCCAACCCCGCCTTTATGCCGGGGCACAGACGATCCCAGCGAGCGCTTTCCCGAGGGACGCTCGCTCCCTCTGAGGAGGGTCTCAGAGCGGTCAAACCAGTTGTTCCCTGCCGGTGCGCCGTTACAGGGCGCTGCGTTTGCTGCTCAAGTTACACCAGAGGCCAGTCTCGAGAGACTGGTACCCTTAGTAGAATTTCTGGCAGAGTGGAAAAGCCTTCCAAAAATATCTCATTGGGTCCTGCAGACAGTAGAAAAGGGTTATGCTATCCAGTTCAGGTGTCGTCCACCAAAATTCAGAGGGGTTCTGCACACAGTGGTGGGCCCCGAGCAGGCTCTGGTATTGGAACAAGAGGTGAAAACGCTCCTTCAAAAGGAGGCTATAGAACGGGTTCCTCCTCCCAGTTTGGAGTCAGGTTATTACAGCCGATATTTCATCGTTCCAAAGAAGGATGGGGGGTTGCGTCCAATTTTAGACCTGCGCATATTGAATCGCTCAGTAGGGAAGCTAAAATTCAAGATGCTCACTATCAAGCAGATCGTGTCTCAAATCAGATCCGAGGACTGGTTTGTCACGATAGATCTGAAGGACGCGTACTTCCACGTTTCCATCCTTCCACAACACAGGAAGTTCCTGAGGTTCGCCTTCGGGGGCGAGGCGTACCAGTACAGGGTTCTTCCGTTTGGCCTAGCTTTATCTCCCCGCACTTTCACGAAATGCATGGATGCAGCACTAGTGCCTCTGAGGCTTCAGGGCATTCGTATTCTCAATTACATCGACGATTGGTTGATTTTAGCTCAGACGGAGCAGATGGCGGTTCGGCATCGAGATGTCGTCCTCGCTCATATCAGAAAGTTGGGGTTGAGGCTGAACGCAAAGAAAAGTGTATTATCTCCTTCCCAGAAGACCACTTTTCTGGGTGTCGTTTGGGATTCGGTCTCGATGCGGGCGCGACTCTCTCCGACCCGCATCGCTTCGATTCTCTCAGCTGTGAAACAAGTGAAGCTAGGCCAGCTACTCACTGTGAAGCAGTTTCAGAGACTGTTGGGTCTGATGGCAGCAGCGTCCAACGTTATACCTTGCGGCCTGTTGTACATGAGACCGCTACAGTGGTGGCTCAGGACCAAGGGATTCTCCCCGAGGGGAAATCCGCTCCGCACGTTCAAAGTCCCGCGGCGCTGCCTTCGTGCTCTGGTCATGTGGAGAGAAACTTGGTTCCTATCCAAAGGTCCTGTGCTGGGGGCTCTTTGTCGTCGCATAACGCTAACGACGGATGCTTCCCTCACAGGGTGGGGGGCGGTCATGAGTGGTCGCCCAGCCCAAGGTCTGTGGCAGGATCATCATCTATCGTGGCACATAAATTGTCTAGAGATGTTGGCTGTGTTTCAGGCTCTGAAATACTTCCTAACAGACCTGAGAAACCATCATGTGTTAGTTCAATCAGACAACACGTCGGTGGTCTCTTATATAAATCATCAGGGGGGCCTGCGGTCTCGCCGGCTTTACAAGTTGGCCCGTCAGATCCTCCTGTGGTCCCAAGGGAAGCTACTATCTCTGAGAGCAATGTATCTTCCTGGGTATTTGAATGTGGTAGCAGACTCCCTGTCGAGGCAGGGGCCGAGGCCAGGGGAATGGAGACTCCACCCCAAGGTGGTGGAGCTCCTTTGGTTGAGTTTCGGTCGCGCCGAGGTGGACCTATTCGCTTCCAAGGAGACCACGCATTGTCATCGGTGGTTCTCCATCACTCATCCAGCCCCCCTGGGGTTGGATGCTATGGTGCAGCCGTGGCCGAGGTCACGTCTGTACGCCTTTCCCCCGATTGCTCTGTTACCAGGAGTTCTGGAGAGGGTCCGCCGGGACGGGGTCAGTCTACTACTAGTAGCCCCGTTCTGGCCGGCCCGAGTATGGTTTGCGGACCTGATTTCTCTCCTGGACGGTTCTCCTTTGGAGCTCCCGGTCAGGAGGGATCTACTCTCCCAGGCGGGCGGCACGATACTTCACCCCCGCCCAGAATTGTGGAAACTGTGGGCTTGGCCTCTGAGGGGGCCCAGCTCATAGACTCCGGTCTCTCAACCGAGGTTGTTGAGACCATTCTTAACTCCAGAGCTCCATCCACGAGGAAGCTTTATGCCTTGAAGTGGAAACTTTTCACTTCTTGGTGTGGAGAACACCTGCAGGACCCAGTTAACTGCCCAGTGGGTGCAGTGCTGGAATTCCTGCAGGAGCGCTTCTCCACAGGGTTATCCCCCTCCACACTAAAGGTGTATGTGGCGGCACTAGCTGCTTACCACGTCCCTTTAAGGGGAGTTTCTCTTGGGAGACACCCGCTTATAACTCGTTTCCTCCGTGGCACTTTGAGGCTGAGGCCAGCAGTTCGTACGAGGGTGCCGACTTGGGATCTGGCCATTGTATTAGAAGGTCTTTCCCTAGCTCCTTTTGAACCTATCGAAGAAGGTCCCGAGAAGTTTCTCACTTTTAAGACTATCTTTTTACTTGCTATCTCTTCACTAAAAAGAATCGGAGATTTGCAGGCTCTGTCGGTTTCACCCTCGTGCCTGGAATTTGCACCTGGCATGGTTAAAGCTTTTCTGCATCCTAGACCAGGTTACGTTCCTAAGGTCCCTACTAATATCGTTAGACCTACGGTTCTGCAGGCTTTCTGTCCTCCTCCATTTATGTCATCGGACCAGGAGAAACTTAATTCACTCTGCCCTGTTAGGGCATTAGACGCTTATGTCCACAGAGCTGCCCTGTGGAGGAAATCAGAACAACTTTTTGTATGTTTCGGGCCACCCAGGAAAGGGTGTCCTGCGTCTAAACAGAGAATGAGCAAGTGGGTGGTCGAGGCTATCTCACTTGCTTATGAGTCGGCTGGCCAGCCTTCACCTTTGGTTGTCCGAGCTCACTCTACCAGGAGTATGGCTGCTTCTAAAGCTCTTTTGTCGGGGGTTTCCCTGAGTGATGTTTGTGATGCGGCTGGATGGTCTTCACCGCATACTTTTATTAAGTTCTATGACCTAGACTTAAGCTCTACCCCTGGGGCACAGGTGCTCTCGTCCTCTGTGCGCTAGTCTCACATGACGGTCATTTGGTCCTATGGCGACGTGGGTATTCGCGTTCCCGCAGCGTTTGACGCAGCTCGAAGTTCCCTTGAAAGGGAACGTCTCGGTTACGTATGTAACCCTAGTTCCCTGATAGGGAACGAGACGCTGCGTCGCTCCGCCATACTCCCGGCACTCCCGTTAGCGCTTCCTTCAAGCCTATCAGAAGCTAATGCGCTTGTGTTTTTGGGGTGCTTTATAGTTTCCTGGTCGATGACGTCACCCGCCTATGACGTTTCATCTCTCCATTGGGCTGATTCCATACGTGCTTCATGACACACAACGCAGGGGCGTTCCCGCAGCGTTTGACGCAGCGTCTCGTTCCCTATCAGGGAACTAGGGTTACATACGTAACCGAGACGTTTTCTAACAGTAGCCGGACCTAGCAGTCCAATAATAACTTGTGTAACAGTAATCTGACATATTTAAGCATATTTAAGTCTGTGCTTAAATATGCAGGTAATTTTGTAAATAGTTAATCAGATATCTTTTTGTGAGGTGACGTTAGTTAATCACACATCTTCAGAGTGCATGCCAGTGTTTTTCTATGCAGCGGCAAACTTTTCGCAACGCTTGATTCGGCTCTTTTTAAAAAGTCAATCAAAAAGATTCACAACACAGTCAGTTTGAATCAAACTCAATCAAACTCACTCAATCAGTGAACCATTCAGAGTCGTTACCCAAGTCACATTTAACTCTTTTGGTTATGTCTGATTTGAAATGAACCGGGAATGTAGGGGGAGAGTGGGGTAAAGTGAGACATTTTTTACATTTACTCTCCTCTAAGCGAGCTAAAATGATATATCAGTAAAATTTACACATTTCCCATTAATTCAGGATGTTTCCTAGCAATGGAAATTATCAGAATGTATTCAGGACGAAGGGCAGTGAAAATATGATTGTTTTTTAAAAAGTGGTCTTGTGTCTCACTTTACCCCAGCTTAGGGGTAAACTGAGACAGACCAGAGAAATCAAGGGGGTAAAGTGAACCAGCGGGGGGTAAACTGATCCACTTACTTTTTATCAGAGCCCTGGCTCCCTGGAAAGCAGACGACTGGTATCAGTCAGGAGTAAGTATGGGTGTGGTTACAAGGAGAAAAGTGATCTCGACAAATGCCTCCAACCTAGGTTGGGGGACCCTTTACAAGGGCCGGCTCGTCTCTGGCCTATGGTCAAGCCTGGAGAAGCGCCTACATATAAACTGTCTAGAGATGAGAGCAGTCGCTCTATCGCTGAAAGCCTTTCTCCCGTACTTAAAAGGCCACCACATCCTGGTCCGGACGGACAACATTGCAGTGGTGTCCTATATAAATCGCTAGGGCTGTCTCAGGTCAAACAACCTGCATGCCATGGCCAAAAACCTCATCTTATGGGCTCAGCACAACCTGCGCTCCCTAAGGGCGGCGCATGTGCCAGGCATCCTGAACCAAGGTTCCCCCAGGGGAATGGTCTCTTCACCCACAGATGGTTCAGCTAATATTGAGCATCTTCGGCGAGGCAGAGTTAGACCTCTTCGCCTCAGAAGACAACGCTCATTGCCGAATATTTTTCTCAATCGTGCTTGCCCACGATTGGCCGAGCCGCCCGCTGTATGCATTTCCTCCGGTCACGATGTTACCACAGGTCATCGAACGGATCAGGGAGAGCAAGTGCGCAATGCTACTAATAGCACCTCTCTGGAAGACCCAGTCATGGTTCTCTGTGCTGGTACAGCTGCTGGAAACAGCCCCATGGCCGGTTCGGCTGAGGAGAGACCTCCTCACGCAGCCAAACCGATTAATCTGCCGTCCCGTCCCGACTTGTGGGCCCTTTATGTATGGCCCCTCAACGGATACCCGGGTGTCTCCCGGGAAAGGGTGCTGAAAACGATCACTGAGGCAAGAGCGCCGTCAACTAGACTCCTCTACGCTCAGAAATGGGTGGTATTTTCTGGCTGGTGCGCTGCACGGAGCCTGGACCCCTATTTGTGCAAAGTATTGAGTATACTCGCCTTCTTACAAGGGCGTTTGGACGCGGGTCGTATACCCTCCACGTTCAAAGTGTATGTGGCTTTGATCAGGGGATCGCTTCTGTCGACTACCTTTGGCTGAACTGGCCAATGTAAAGGCTTAGGCCACACCCATTCTGGAGGGCTCTGACACGCCAGGGCGCGAAGCAGCCTTATTGGTTCTTGCGTCTGAGCCGCCTCGCCATAGGTTTGTGCAGTTGCCGCAGCACATCCAATGACTGCACTAGCCGTTCATCTGAGTCTGCTGTGCATCTGCACTGCGTTTTTAAAATTTTGGCTTCAATATTCCACATTTTTAAAACAGGGCTTCTCCTCCTCAATATCTTGTCAATATCTTGTCAGGCTTGTCAATGTTTCTATCCCTTGCAGCTGCTCTTATAGACTTCTTTCCTTCCTTGACCTCAGCGGCTGCACTCTCCATCTCCTCGAGGGGTGTTTTTCCCCAGGTTGTCTTCCTGGTGTATTACCTTGGCATGATGGCTTTTCTACAATGTTTATGACATTAAAAAATAAAACATATGTAATGTAATATTACATTAAAATATGTTTAAGACTAAACTTAACTTGTGCCTCATGTCTCACTTTACCCCACAGCATTTGTCTCACTTTACCCCACTGCCACATTTTAGAAAAAAACAATCTCTCTTAGTAATTCAGGATACTCTTCAGCTAGCATCATCACATGGTTTTATATGTTAATAGTTCATCAACATGTATGATATAAGTTTTTCTACCTGAATCAATTTGCTTTGGCACAACAGTTGATTAAGTTGACAGCAAGAAAATTTACTTTTACATGCAAAAACAATATTTTTGTGAAAAAAACATGCTTATCACAGCATCATGAGGTCCTCTCCTTCATGGCCAAGGGGAAATGGGATGGGCTTGAAAACATAATGGTCACATGACCACAAATGTGTTCCGTTGACTAGATACAGGGGGTGTCTCACATTACCCGATGTCTCACATTACCCCGCTCTCCCCTATACTGTGATGTGTACTATATATATACGTGTGTGTGCATATATTTGTTGTGTTTGTATTTTCTGTAATAAATAATGGAGACTAAAGCTGTGATTTTCTTGCTGCTCGACCCAACCACATGTGCGCACAGGGCCAGAGATAGGGGGGTGAAAATTATCCACTATTAATTCTGCTAAACTCTGACAGGGCAAGTGGTGACAGGGTGTTGATACTGTCTGGGCTTTTATTGGAAAAGAGGCAGTATTTCCATCACTTAGAAGCGAAATAAATTAATTGAATCAACTGGAGGCGTTGTGGGAGCATTTCATAATGTCTCCCCACTCTGACAGGAAAGTGTGCCTTCTTCAACAGGGTTCCACCAAGCAATTAAACCTCCACTGGCTCCAGCAGGCTGGACTCACACAGGCCGCTGTTGCCTGTTATCAGTGCTTTCTCTCCCCCTCTTATCATCAAAGAGGCTGCACTTTAGTACAGAGAGGAGGTATATCTAGTAATAAGGTAACAGCGTAAAAGCCATCCACACTATATAATGCACTTACCGAGCTCTTGACCACACTAAACCGACCTGAATCCGACTCCATAAAACTGCGCGCTATAAATCATGCCCACTGGTCTCTTTTCCACTAACAGCCCGATACTACATTAACCAGAATTCCTCTCATTTTAAGCTGTGCTATGGCCCAGATTTCTATGCACTCACTGTAGGCATATGGGCCTCTGTTTGGCTCATTAGCGCCTCAGTTGTCAGCCAGACCTTGTGCTGCAGCACACGCAAGCCTCCCAGATAACACTGACAGAAAAGAATAATCATAACAGAGGAGGGGGGAGAAACAGAGTGGGTCTCGCAGCCACAGTAATTACACTGCATTCATCTGAGGGGCTGAAAAAGAGTGCATGTGTGTGTGTGTTTGTGTGAGCTAGACACCATATGCAGGCCTGCACAACTACACAACAAGAACCAATCACTTTTATTGAAATGCATCTCAATTTCCCTTTTTTAATACTGAGGGGTCCATTAAGGATTCATAGGAAGACACAATAAATGGGAGGGAGGGAGGGTGGCACACAGCTGTCTCCGCTCTGTCTTCATTACCCAGCATCCCTCTGTGCTGCTCACCATTTCCAGCCAACCAAATATCCACATAATGTCTCTGTTATAATGGAGTCTGCATAGATTCTGTGCATTGCACCCTTTGTTTTGCACTCACACAACGAACGCACTAATCAAGCAGAGACCAGAAAATATTGAGGAAACCCGTGAGCGCTTAGATCCGATTCCACTACTTAAGCTTTGTTTTTACTTGAAGTGTTAACAGCACTCTATGACATTTTTGAGGGTGCAGAAAGCTCTGAGGCCACATAATTCTTCTGCTTTGCTTATATGCTTCGGATTCAAGAGCGACTTCATGCTGGCTGGTGAGATGAACAGCCAGTAACCTGATCCTTGCTGGAAACTTTTCAAACACCAGGATTTTTCTCGCTGTTTTCTCTGGCAACCCACTCACAATATAATACCCACATCTACATCATAAATCTCCCCCAGCCTCTCAGGCTTTAAACACTGCTGAGTGGTAGGATTAGATATGAATTTGGCAATTGCCAGACTTGGAGATTTCTTGACAAAGTGACTTATAACAATTCTTTAAAGTGTAATACCATGCTGATGGGATGGCAGAGTTGTAAGTTATTGGTTTAATTTCGATTTTCATTTCTCATAATTGCATCACACTCTGTGTCCACACTGGGCCATGGTGGTGATGGAGGTGTTGATCCCCAGCTTTTTTTTTTTCTTAAAAAGAAGGAATGGCTTTCAGCATGTAATCACAGTTCCAGCAGCAGGGAAATATAGCAGATTCAATGAAATCTATTACTAGAATTGTTTGATTATTTAATATATAGGGCCCTATCTTGCACTCGGCGCAAATGACTTTGTACACTGACGCATGTATCATTCCTATTTTGCACCCAATCAAAGCGGACTTTTCCCTCCACAGACACACGTCGGTTAACTAAGAAATACACTTGCGCTCCCCGGGGCGGTTCAGCGCAAAGAGGAGGCGTGTTCCGGCGCAAACTTTCCCTCATGCTATTTTGCTGTTCTATAAAACAAATGCGCCACTGACCAGAAAAAACCTAGTCTAAAGTCAGTGGCACGTTGCGCGTTGTTCATTATGCTATTTTAAGGGCGCATGCTTCGCCATAATCAATGTAGCGTGTGCACAACGCGCATACACTTTGATTCTCTCATCTAAGCAGCAGTTTTCATTTTTGCAAATCATACATTATTACGATAGATAGATAGATAGATAGATAGATAGATAGATAGATAGATAGATAGATAGATAGATAGATAGATAGATAGATAGATAGATAGATAGATAGATAATAGATAGATAATGTAGCTTACACATTTACCCAAATTATCATACGCCTGTTTAACAGAAGTTAATTTGGGTGGATTTCTCAAACTTTCTCCATCCCCAATGTCACTTCTCTGTGTTTTACGGCCCTGACGAGAACGTTGCTCTCCTCGGCTATGAACCGCTCCTGGCGCGCGCCTGGCAAATCCGCCGTTATAATAGGAATCCGCTTTAGAACAAGCGCGCCTGCTCTTAAAGGGAATGTGAGATGACGCTCTGATTGGTTTATTTCACGTTACGCCCAAACCACACCTATGAATAATGAAGCTACTTCAGACCAACCCCTTTTAGATTTGCGCCAGGCGCAAGAGGAATTTATCCCGCCGGGAAAATAGCAACAGCGCCGGGATCCGCCCACAAAGTTACTTGCGCTTTGCGCTTTGACACTTGCGTTTCAGATCGTTAAAATAGGGCCCATAATGTTAGCAAAACAAAAAGGTAACGCTTTACAAAGAGTCTCCATTTGTTAACATTAGTTATTGCATTAGGTTTCATAACATGTCAATGAACAATACTTTTACAGAATATAATGATCTAAGTTAATGTTGATTTCGGCGGATTAATGAGAGAATAAAACACGGGTTTTAATTTGGATACATGAAAGACGGAATTAATTCTCCTGTACGCAGGAGGAAGTTTGAGACAGACTGCCACCGGACTAAGGATCTTGGTGACAGTAAACGGGCCGATAAATTTGGGAGCTAGTTTGTTAGAGACGGAATGGAGTGGAATGTTCTTGGTTGAAAGCCACACTTTTTGACCAACGACGTATCGACTGGTGGCAATCGGCCTTAGCCTTGGTGCGCGTCCCCACCCGGAGCAGAGTCTCACAGGCTCTGGTCCACGTGCGGTGACACCTCTGGACGAAGACGTGGGCGGAGGGGACCGCAACATCAGGTTCCAGGCTAGGAAAAACTGGTGGCTGATAATCTAAGCTACACTCAAACGGAGATAGTCCCGTGGATGACACTGGTAACGAGTTATGAGCGTACTCAACCATTGAGAGCTGCTGACTCCGGGAGGAAGGATTATTGGATACCAAACATCGCAACACTCTTTCCAGATCCTGGTTGGCTCTCTCGCTTTGGCCATTGCTCTGGGGATGAAACCCAGAGGACAGACCGACAGTCGCTCCCAGTAATTTACCAAAATTCTCACCAAAATTTGGACACAAACTGGGGACCCCCGTCGGAAACCACGTCTATCAGGAGGCCATGTAAGCGAAAAACGTGGTCTACCACAGTCACCGCTGTCTCCTTGGCAGAAGGTAATTTAGGCAAGGGAATAAAATGAGCTTCCTTCGAGAACCGGTCCACTACGGTCAAAACAACCATCTTGCCCTGGGAGGGCGGTGATAAAATCTAGCGCAATGTGGGACCAGGGTCTCAAAGGGACAGACAGCGGTTGGAGTAACCCATCTGGGGTCGATTGGAAGTCTTACCAGTGCCACAAACCGAGCAAGCCGAAACAAAACTGCGAATGTCCCGAGCCATTAGTGGCCACCAGAATCGTTGCCTGACCAAAAAGCTGGTGCGATTAACTCCTGGATGATAAGCCACGTTAGAACAATGCCCCCACTGAATGACGTCAGACCTAATACCTCCGATACAAATAATCGGTTTGGTGGGCCACCGGGCGGAGGCGTTACCCCTTCTAAGGCCGTCTTGACCTTCGACTCGATCTCCCATGTGAGTGTGGAGACAAATAGGGTCTCTGGTAAAATGCACTCGGGAGTGGACGGGCATTCGGAATGGTAAAAAATACGTGATAAAGAATCGGGTTTGATGTTTTTGGAACCCAAGTCTTTTGGCGGTTCTGATATATTCTAAGTTCTTGTTATCGGAACTTAGGATCCAGACGATAAAAGGTACCCCCGACCCTTCTAACCAATGACGTCATTCCTCTAACGCTAACTTGACTACCAACAACTCTCTGTTACCAATGTCATAGTTTCGTTCGGCAGGAGATAGACGATGGGACAAAAATGCGCACGGATGCATCTTGTTGTCTGTGGGAGAACGTTGGGAAAGCACTGCGCCTACCCCCACCTCTAACGCATCGACCTCCACCACGAACTGACGTAAGGGATCAGGGGCTGTCAAGATGGGAGCCGAAACGAAGCGACCTTTCAGTTTGGCAAATACAGCCTCAGCTGTATCGGACCACCTGAACGTAGTTCTGGGGGAGGTCAAGGCAGTCAAATGAGCGGCTAGTTTGCTGAAATTGCAAATGAAACGGCGATAGAAATTGGCGAAACCCAGAAACCTCTGTAGGGCCTTACGGGAATCTGGGCTTGGCCACTCCACCACAGCCTTAACCTTATCAGGATCCATACGTACTCCCTCAGACGAGACTATGTAACCTAGAAAAGAAACAGACAGTGCATGAAAATCGCATTTCTCCGCCTTGACAAAAAGCCCATTCTCTAGCAACCTTTGAAGTACTCGTCGGACGTGCTGCACATGTTCCTGGAGAGAAGATGAAAAAATGTCATCCAGGTAGACATATATGAACTGATCTACCATATCTCGCAGCACATCGTTGACGAGTGCCTGAAAGACCGCTGGGGAGTTGGACAGACCGAAAGGCATGACCAAATATTCAAAGTGCCCCCTGGGGTGTTAAAAGCGGTCTTCGATTCATCCCCCTTCCTAATGCGAACCAAATGATAGGCATTATGTAAATCCAATTTTGTGAAGACTGATGCTCCCTGCAACCTCTCGAAAGCTGAAGACATCAACGGCAAAGGATAAGTATTCTTTACCGTGATGTTGTTCAACCCCCGGTAATCAATACAAGGTCGCAGAGAACCATCCTTCTTGCCCACAAAAAAGAAACCCCGCCCCCGCAGGAGAAGAGGAAGGCCGGATGAACCCTGTTGCTAGAGAATCAGAAATATATTTCTCCATGGCCTCCCTTTCTGGAACAGAAAGCGAGTATAACTTGCCCTTAGGCGGAGACTTACCTGGCAGTAAATCTAGTCGTAGGGACGGTGTGGAGGAAGAGAAGCAGCACAGGACTTACTGAACACTTACTTCACGTCGGGGTACTCAACGGGCACGTTTGATAAATCCACTGCCTCCTCCTGAAACACAGAAACAGGTATAGACGGACAAGCAGACGCAAGACAAGACTTATAACACTGATTACTCCATGCGGAGATGGAGTGCTGGTGCCAGTCTACCCTGGGGTTGTGTGATGTGAGCCAGGGGTGACCAAGGACTACGGGTGCCAGGGGTGAGTCCATGAGGAGGAATGACAGAGTTTCTGTATGGTTGCCTGATGTGGTGAGTGTTATGGGTCCGGTGGTGAGTGCAATATTGGGGATTCTTTGACCATTGAGGGCGTTGACAGATATGCTATGAGTGAGTGAGGTGACAGGGATGTGAAGACTATGGGCGAGCTTACGGTCCATAAAGTTGCCCTCCGCTCCTGAGTCCAGTAAGGCATGGCAGTCCTGAGTGCCGGCTGCCCATCTCAGTCTTACCGGGAGGAGCGTCGATGATGATGATGAGGTCTTCTCAGTGTAGATCCCACCCAATAGTAGCCTCAGGTTTACTACCGGGCTTGGCCTTTTACTGGACAGGCGTGTAGGAAGTGGCCCGCTCCCCCACAGTAAAAGCAGAGGGACCTCCGCCTCTCCTTCTCCTCCTGGGAAAGTCGAGCTCTACCCACCTGCATGGGCTCGTGATCGATGACTGGGCTGACTGTGTCACCGCCGCTGGGCCGTGGGCTCTCTGTGCCTCCAGGTGGTCGGTTCGGATGAACGCGACGTTCCATCCTGGAGAGCCGTGCGTCCAGTCTGAGAGCCAGTTCAATGAGTCCATTCAAACTTGTGGTAAGGTCCAGCGCATAGATCTCTCTGGACACGGTCAGCCAGCCCACACAGGAACATGTGCCACTGCGCCTCCTGGTTCCATTGGCACTCGGCCGCTAGCGTGCGGAATTCTATGTAGTCAGACACGGATCGATCTCCTTGTTGCACTCGGCGAGAACTTTGGCCGCTTCTCTACATGCCATCGACCAGTCAAATACCCTCCTCATCTCTTCGGTGAGTGCCTGGAACGAGGCGCAGCATGGATCCTGGTTCTCCCACACCACCGTTCCCCATAACGCCTCTCTCCCAGTCAGCAGCGTCAAAACAAAGGCAACCTTGGACCTGTCGTTGTTGAAGGTTTGGGGCTGTAGTGAGAAATGCATAGAACACCTAGTCAGGAACGCTCTGGAAAAACTAGGTTCACCTGAGTATGCCTCCGGAACAGGAAGGCGAGGCTCCGACTGGAAGGGCGACTCCAGAGGTGTGGGCTGAACGGGCGGTGTGGGCGGCGCAGCGGGACCCCTCAGATGTTGGAGTCGTTGGGTGAGCTCGGACACCTGCGCCACTAAAGCTTGTGTGCTTATATATATATGTGTGCTAGTATATCCGAGTGATACTGCGAGCGATGAATCCCTTAAGGCTGATCGCGGAACCACCTGCTGCCTCCATGAGATGGTCAGATCGTTTTGTCATGATCGTGAGAGAAGGCAATATGGTAAAGAATGTTTATTAAATATAAACAGAGAATGGTCAGGTCCACACTAACACAACACACAGGGCGGGAGAGTGACGCAGGGACTTAGATAGACAGCCGGGTTGAAGGTGGATGGTAGATGAATCCAGTGTCCAATATCCAGAAATGTGTATGATGATGAAGAGAGACCAAAACACGACGAGAATCCAGCACGAACGAAGATCACGGGAGAACACCAAACAGGACAGGAACCAACACAGGAAACATCACAACGATCTGACAAAGACAAGAAGAAAACTGTGAACATAAATAGGCACCGCTGATCAGAAGCAGCTGGTGCCGCTGATCAAATGCAGCTGGCGCCGCTGATCAGCGGTAGTGATCAGTGACCACGCCCCCAAGCACAGACACAATAACAAACATACGAGACAAGGAAGAGACAGCGAATTCAGGAACAATTCAGGACAGTAAATGAACATTAGTTAACAACATAGTTGTTAGGAATTTTAAATGGACATGAATTAACAATAAAGTATATTTATATATTAACATTAACCAATTCACCTAGATTACAAAATATAAAATAATTGAATAATAAAAAGGATTAATACATGTAAAAATACATATATTTACTTATAACGTGTATTTTTCCAATATTTTTATGTTCTATAAATGTTAATAATGTTAATGAACTGAACCTTATTGTGAAGCATTACCAACCAAAATAACACAGATCTTTCTCTCTCTCTCTCTCTCTCTCTCTCTCTCTCTCTCTCTCTCTCTCTCTCTCTCTCTCTCTCTCTCACACACTCAATATGTGTGCGTGTGCGTGCCTGTGTGTGTGTGTGTGTGTGTGCACGCTGGTAAACTGGTGACTTGGTAAAGCCTATCTTATGGGGACAAATGTCCAAAATCCTTGACCTTGTGGGGAAATGTTTTGGTCCTCATGAGGAAAACAGCTTATAAATCATACGGAATGATGTTATTTGAAAATGTAAAAATGCAGAAAGTTTTCTCTTAGGGGTAGGGGATAGAAGTTTGTACAGTTAAAAAAAAAACATTATTTCTATGTAAAGTCCCTGTAAAAAATTAAAACCCAACATGTGTGTATCTGTGTATTTATATATTATATATATAATGTATGTATAATTAGGTAGATGTGGAGAGAGAGAGAGAGAGAGAGAGAGAAGGAGAGATTTCCCTTTACAGCTGTTTAACATCTTGCAGATGCTGGGTAGTTTTTTCCTCTTAAAATCTCAACCGTTACTAGTTGCTTATTATTGCTGTTCAAAACATTCAGTCCCATATTCCTTATGCCTGCATAGAGATTCTGTCATCTCTCTCAATGAATGTGTAGGAAACAAAAGATTGCGTTTATGAATGTGGAACTGATGGATTTATCATCTTGGAGTGAACTGATTTCAGTCATGGTGCCTTTTCAGAATCCATTACAGTCATGTGTGATGACTGTGGCTTGTGGAAAGAGGAGTCTGAAAGACAGGTGATTATTCAATGACTAGAGTAAACAAGCAGCAGCAGACTCAGAACATGCTTGATGGCTGTCAGATACGGTATTCTTACCTGTATAAAGATATACATCAATGTCTTTTGAGTTTATATAGTGTTGTGATTTGCCTCTGGGGATGTTGTACTGAAATCTTGTGGTTTGTGTTCCACTGATGTTGTCTTATTGACACTTTACTTGGAGTTTTGGTACTCGGCTTAGTATTCTGCCATTGTACCAGCTGATGTAGCTGATCTACCAGTCAGCGTCTTTGCACAAGCAAGCTAAAGCTGCTCTGAGCAGACTCTGTGTTAGCTCCAAATTCTGTGTAAGGACCAATACAGCATTAAAGCCATAAAGAAAAATGCCATCTCAGCCCCTTGCCTCAAAGGCAGCTTGATGCTATTTTGCTTCTTTAGGTGAAATACAACATTCATGAGATTAAATCAGAGTCATTTATAATTTCAGGTTTTTAATTTAATGTATCTATTTTTAAAAGTTCATATTTAAAACATACAATTCATAACTTATTTCAGCAGTTGGATTCTTGTGAAAATTAATTCATGTGTAAATGCCTTTTTATCACCTTTTTACACATGACTTTGTAGATGGCATGTGGCCAAAATATTAGGTTAAAATATTAGCCTCCCGAATGAAGGCTTGATCAGCCCTGAAGGACATCAAAATAAGATGCTTGTTGGCCGGGCTACTCTTTGAGACTACTCAAAGAAAGTAGTCTACCCGTGATATGAAGCGTTACCTATACATATGAAGATTGCGGCATTACATTACAGTAGATTTGTTTGTGATACATCATATTTATAGTAATTTTCCTTTATGCGTAGTTTGCAGTATTTCAGCATTATAACCAATCACACACGTTTCTGTTGAGTTTAGGAATGTAAAATCAGAGGCGTTTTGATTCATCACCGTGCAGATGCCGGTGTCATGAGGGTTGCACGCGATCACTGACTAAATTCTCCCTTATCATCATAAACAACAAAATGCAGAAAAGATGCAAGTAAGAGATTCATTTTGCAGTATTTGATAAAGTTTTGCGAAAATGCATAACTCACATTAGACTGAAGTCATGGACCGCTTCGGTGTTCTTTGATCGCTTTCTTAATGTAGGCTAATAGAGTGGTGCAGGTATGACATCACTTAGGCCAAAACCCGGAAGCGAGTTAACATTTTAGCACTTCCGTTTCCATCGTTCCATAGTCAATGGTTTTTTTGAATGGGGTTTTTGTTAAATGGCTGAAATAAGGTCTGTGCTTACACAAGCTCAAGATTCTATGACATAAAATACATCAGTATTACCCCACTCGTGTTTTTTTGTGAAGCTGTTACGTGTCTTGAAAAAGGCGGTTGCTAACAAATGGCTAAATGGGACTTCAGAGTTCTGTCGAGGAGATCATCACACCCAACAGGTAAACGCAGTCCTCTTTTACAGCCTCATTATGTTTATAATTGTGCTCTTTTATAAACTATTCATTCTGGGAAAATGTTTTTAGATTAAAACTGAAAGAGTTGTCGGAAGCTAGTGATGGTGACGTTGAATTCGTGGGACCGTGGTGTAGGCCTAGTTCGTTTATAGCCAACCTTTAGCTTTTTACTTCAGGCGATTACTTGCTTTTACTACTGCATTTAGGCTTCAAAATTCATAAAAGTTGTGTTCATATGTGATAATTATCTTGATAGACAAAACGTGTAAGTATCATAAACCAATGTTAAGTCTTTTTTTCTAATGTGTAAAACTCAATAAACAAATTCATTAACAGAGCTTGTTTTGTCTGTAGCCAGAAAATGTGCTTTTTCCCCACCAAAAAAACGTTGTCGTCTTAATAATCATCATTACTATTTCAAGAGCAATAATCAACCATAATGATTTTGTCATGATATTGCAGCTTCACCCCAATGACTTCATGTTTATAGGATATTTACCTTATGCAATGTTACAGTAATACATGTATGTGAGCAGCATTAAACAGTAGGCCTACAGTATGTGTAAATAAACATGAATAGAAAAAATACTATTTTTGTTATTTTTTTGTCCTGCACCTGAGCCCAATTAGGGTGTTTGGGATGTGCACACCTTTGTATTTTTTATTCTTAAATAAACATGTCATAAGCAGCTTCTTTTACACCTTTGCAGTGTAAAAATGGCTTTAGTTGATGGTTGAAAAAGATTTAATTGGTAACAGTAGAATTGTGATTGATTAAAATAACTGGTTAAATTTCGGTATTTGAACAACACAGATACGCAGATTCAAGGTGATTTTAATAAGGTAATTATAAAAACGGTCCCCTAAAAAGCCTTAAGAACAAAATGTGTGTATATGTAAAGGCTTACAGTGTGTGTGTGTGTGTGTGTGTGTGTGTGTGTGTGTGTGTGTGTGTGTGTGTGTGTGTGTGTGTGTGTGTGTGTGTGTGTGTGTGTGTGTGTGTGTGTGTGTGTGTGTTTGCGCACCATGCACAATCATTGACCCTACTACCGTTTGGGGTCGGTACGTTTTTTTTTAAATACTTTTATGTTCACCAAGGTTGCATTTATTTTTATTCTTATATGCTGATATGATGCTCAATAAACATTTCTTATTATTATCAATGTTGAAAACTGTTGTGCAGCTTAATATTTTTGTAAAAAACGTGGTTTTTTTTCAGTATTCTTTGATATATTTGATATATAAAAATTCTAAATTATTTTGTAAAATTATAAACGTCTTTACTGCCACTTTTTAAATTAATTTAATACATCCTTGCAAAGACTAATACTGAGCCCAAATTTTTTAAGGGTATTGTATTTTTAACCGATCTAATCCTTATAAGTATTTTTCTAGTTTAATTCTAATAAATTAACACTGAGATTAAATTAAGAGCACACTTGTGCAGGATGTTTTTGAGGTCAAGATGGAGAAGAAAAACATTAATTGACTGAACTATCTATGGAAAGATCTTGCTTTATGTCTCCACTAACTTAATGGAAGATTCTGTCTATTCAAATATATTCACTATAAAGCTCTCAAGATGCAATCAAGATCAAGCCAGACATTCCGTCCTTTTCTAGACTTGCATTACACCAAAAGGTGGCGCTTTAAAGTCTAGTACTATGAATTATGAGAGATATACGGTCAATGAATAGCACAGTCTACTTTGATGTTGACATGTTGAGTGATTTGCAATTAATTTGAGGAAAGAAAGAGATGCAGTGTTGATATACAGACTGAACATTTGTAATTGTAACATGCTGGCCTTTGTTTTCATTTTCCAAATGTACCCCATCAAAACCAAAGCCCCTTGTGAAACTAGTGAAGCCATTAAAGGAAATTGAAAAACCAGGTCAGTTCCAAATGGATGTTGTCAACCACCATTAGCAACATTCACAGTAGATAGAATAATCCACTCTTTACAACACAGCCACAGATCAGTTGAAGCTTTAAAAAGCCCCTGCGAGGTCACACGCTGCATGGACATCACCGACATCAGAGAGCAAGCAGCAAATAACCTTTAGATGCCGTTGAGAAAGCATTTTAGCCCTCCGAAAGACAATCGTCTCTTACTTCCTCTTTACAAATGAAATGAAATGGCTAATAAAATTACTTGGCAGATTGCACACCTCATAAAGAGCATGCAGGCCCAACTTTAAGACTGTTTACCCACCTGACTCCGTGCAAGGCTGCGATTTGGCCTCTTTGTCCAGATTGCACGGGAAAATGACTTGCTAATCTGTTTACTTATTTGGAGTAATTGGGTTGGGTGCCAGTGGAGGGGATTTCCTTGACTGTTAAAAGTCTCGGTGAGTAGTCCATTCCCAGCTCCTTGGGATAATTACTCTGACTGAGCCATGGCCACAGGGCCCACGCGTAGGGCTGCTTTTTAAACTGTAAATTATGAAGGATTAGCATTTATGAATTTTAAATCAGGACTGTGGTAGGAGACACTAAAGCTGCTTAGTGATTGCAAACGGCAGCATTTGAGCAGGCAGGCAGACGGGTAACCCATTCCGTGCCAGTCTGCACACACACACATTGAGCGCAGTCTGACTTCTGACTGCAGTTATCAGCTTTAAGTGAATGAGGGGTTGACATCTTAACATCCCGTACATCACAGAGGAGTCTGCTAAGGGAGATGTTTGAGCCAGCCGCTGGGTATGTCTCTCTCTCTCTCTCTCAAATGCTCTCGCTCTTCACCCCTACCAGAGTCACGGCTTTGCCACTTGCTGAAGTGTCACAGTGAGCGGCATATCCAGTGGGTGATTATGATAATGTGGGACTTGATCCAAAATAAATTATGCATAATGGATTGATGTGGCACCAAGTCATCAATTAGACGGATATCAACATTAAGAAATGTGACGCAGTACAATGTTTTCTTTTCTTTGGTCAAATTAATTTGTGAATTAGCTGTGATTCACTTCATTTTACAGAGCCCCTAAGAGGACTTGATGATGGAAAAATATGAGATGGGAGGGAAAAATGATATATTTCAATGTTTTTGCGTTCGCTTGCAAAACTTTTGCGTTCTCACTGAAAAGCATTCCGTTCCCCTTAGAAACTTTGCATCATCTCGCAAAAGTATTGTGTTCCCCGAGAAACTTTGTTCGCTCGCAGAACATTTGCATTCGCTAACACAACATTTGCGTTCTCACAAAAATATTGGTTCCCATTAGGTGTCTTTAACTATTATGTACTAACATTTCAAAATGAATCATTTAATACAATGCACTTATGCATGCACCTGCATGCAATTACAGCTGTAATTACATTTCCCTTACCTTTTAACCCACCCTTAAACCTACCCATATTACCAAACCTGTCCCTAACCTTACCGTATCCCACCTCAATAGCAGCAAAAGTGTAATTTCGCAATACAATATGAACACAATAATAAGTACATAGTAGTTAAAGACACCTAATATAAGGTGTGACCAAATATTGCATTCCCTTGAGAAAATTTGCATTTACAAAAACATTTTAAAAAAAATTCCTCCACCATGTCCCCTTAGAATCTCCGTACCATTTCTCCGGCCCTGATTTTGTTTTTACCTGACTCGCTCAAGGACGAACGTCGCTCACCCCGTCACCCAGCGACTTTCAACGGAAGGTGCAAGTCCAAAAAAGTGCCACAGCACATTATTAGCTAGTGTGTGGGCTGCATCTTACCACCTGCATCCCCTGCTCATATCACACATCTGGGGCTGCGTGTCCCTCACTGGCGGGCCATGACCTGAATGTGTGGTGTTAACTGGCTGGGCCAAGCAGCTGGGGGATTCACTAAGGTCTTGTTGGTCTCTCTGCGCCACACGTCGTCTCTATGCTACATGACACATGAGCTGATTAACCTCCATCTCAACACCTCAGCCACCTTCAGTACAGGGCTCAATGACACATTATACCAGCCAATGTGCTGACACTCGACACACAGGCGGCGATAGCATGTCAAGCAGGTAACTTTACACCGGGAAAGTATCATTGTCAATGCAGAGAAAAAGTGCATGTTAACAACTTGGGTGGGTGGTGTACAAAATATCTTTTGAAAGTTGTTTGCAGCAACACATATCTCCCTGCGAGCACATGGTGATATAGTACACAAAAGGCCTTTGTCCAAAAACAACTTTCGTGCTTATCGCTGGGGTGCACAAGGTAGATTAAAAAAAATCTAAATCAAAACTAGGATCTAAACCAGGATCTGCTAAATTAATAATTGTAAAAGCACAAAAATGAAGGAATCTTAGTAACCCTATATTATAAAGATCAATTTGTTAACCTTAGTTGATGCATTAGGTGTCATGAACTAGCATTTTTTTTTAATCCTGGATTTCCTCCATACTAATAGCTACTTTTACAACATTTTGAGATGTAAAAATTAATATTATAAATTTCAAATACATATTCAACATAAAATATTATGAATGAACATGAACTAACAATGAATCATAGTATATTTGTAAATTAACATGAACCTAGAATAATAAATGCTGTGAAAAATAATGAAAAACCAAACAAGGTTTATTGTTAGTTCATGATTCTTAAAGCATTGAACTTTATTGCGAACTTTTTTTGTGTTGTCCACTTTTACATTTATTTTCTTTAACAGAACCTATTTTAGATCCTAGTTTTGACTCTTACCGGAATTTAAAAACTATGACATTTCACTTTAATTGCTTATAACTTTCCACTGTAAATATCACAATAAATTATAAATTGTTCTGCTGGTACAGTATGTTAACAGAAACATGGTGTGAAACAAGCTGAAATAATAAACAATCTAGTGTGAGGGAAAAGAAGGATTGTTTGGATGGAAAACTACAGCAAATCTTTCAATTTGTTGAAAAGACAACAAGGTAGGAAGGAGAATTTTGTCCTATTAAATCTTGTGTTTGTTCAGCATGCTAGGCCTCCTCTGGCCTTGTTCCTTCACTTGGAAGCATAAATGGACATATCTTATTGATTTTCTTTCAAACTGGATTGCATGATTCCTGTGAATATGGTAGACTAATTCAGCTGGTGATGTCCATCGGGAGAGCATGAGTTGGGAGGGGGGACGTTGAGAAGCCAGGCGTTATGGGGTCCACGAGCACTCCTGCAGCACAGCTGTGGGCCTCATTACACCAAACAGGGGCCTAATTGCTTTTCCCTCCTGTCCCATCTCGCACTCCTTTCCTTCACGGCCAAATTAAATGGAAAGTTTTTTAATTATTTATCAATACCACGTCTGCTAGTGGATCAATCAGTGTGAATGGTTATCAAATATAATGGGATCAAGCGGGCTGATGGAACGCTGTGAAACATTGATCGCAGTCTTAAGCATTTTTACGTGTTCCTTAAGAAACCCAATTATTTTTCTTTAGCAGGGGGAGAGTGACAGTGGCTTTGTTAATTTGGGCATGGAAGACACAGGATGGGGATAGTGCCCCAAGGGGGGACAGTTGACCTACTGAAGTGTGGCGGACTTCAAGGTCTTGTCATTCATTGCTAAGAATCAACCCCCTATAGCCAGCACATTGTACATTTAATGAAGAAAGCTCTATTCGAGATTTATAGCTCTTCACATATGAACAAAGAAGGATATTTCTTCAACTATGGGCACTTTTAAGACCTGTGAAAAAAAATAAACCTCTAGTATATTTATTTGTCCAATAGGGAACATACATGTCACAACTTTTTTTTTCCTGAATGTCACAGTCATTTCTACCTCAAATTGTGTGGTATTGTTGTTTAATAGATATGGAAATAACACATTTTTGGAATAAAATTGACCACTGTTGTCTTGTAAAAACTAATTTTATAGCTACCATTTTGTATATCCTAAATACAAATTTTTAATATAATTTTAACGACACTTTTTACAAATTTTGACAAAATCACAGCTTGATTGGAAATTACACACAAAATATTAAGTTCACAAATGATTAACCATTTTTTCATCATACATCACATGTCTCATCACATGTCAACACTGGTGTCTCCTATATAACCAAGTATGTTCACTTTTGAACCCTTCATATAAAAAAAAGAAGAGGTTAAAATCAGTTCATATAAAAATCTATGCCTGGGACATAAAAGTTGAAGAAACACCCAGAAATGTGTCTTTGATTTCTCCATCTTTTCTTTTCTTCTTTTTATGTTAAGATTTAGCTAATTGTGTCATTTATATAAAATAGCTCTTTACATGAGAAGACAATCTGGCCTTTCTGTGTACCACACACTCAAGGGCAAAGTCAGACTTGTAATAAAACTTCTTATTCTGATTGTCAAGATTAGCAAATGTTATAGATACAGCAACAGGGCCTTATTGGCGGAAACTTTCCCTGCTCATGCTGCTTTCTGTCAGGCTGTGCAAGGTTGTGTGCTGTCGGGAATTATTAGCCGGCAACACACAATGTAATCTTATTTAATACAACAGGTATTCAATCACAGAAGAATTCAATGTTTCAGGAGTTGCAAACAAGACAAGAGATGGTTCAGGTATTTCAAATAAATTAAGTCCACGAGATGAATTTCTTTTCCCTTATATTTAGAAATTAATGACATTCACATAGGTGCTCCCTTAACATATTCATTCACCCAGGACCAGTACGTAAACAATCAAATAATGAATTCAGAAGACAAGCTAACATAAAAGGAAAGATATGAGATTTCACGTCATCTGTTTTTTTTTTACTTGGGTTCTGCTGGAATTGGATTATAGAGCTGGAAAGGAGGGGCACTGATTTGTAAGGGGAATTGAGCACCACAAAATAAATTCTCACCTATTCATATTTAAATCACACCTAGGTGTTGCAGATAATCCATTTTAAGACAGTATCAACTCAAAATGGAGGTCCAGGACCCATACATCTGAAATAAACACATTATCGTATCCTCCGCAAAGAGAGAGAGAGAAAATGCATGCCCCATCCCGGCGCCATTCCAGGTTGTATTTATGTATAAAAAAAAAAGAAAAGAAATGTTGAACTGCTGAACGTAGTTGATTATTTTCCAAAAGGCATAAACACTCCCATCCATATTCATTAGGAATTTAAAGCTGTTTCTCCAATCAACATGTCATGTGGATTCTCAGCCAAAGCGCCTTCCAGCAGCAGCGCTGTTTAGCAGGATCAAGTAAACCTGATTTTGTTTCGACTTCTCTCCATTCAAATGTCATTTCCTATCAGTCCCTCCTCTCGTGATGGTTGCGCTTACATGTCGGTTACTGATTCATTAATCCGTTGGAATGGCTTTTTTGGGTGAACATGGAGACTTAAGCTTTGAAGAGGTACAAGGTTTACTGTGAAGATGAGCTGTGGGCGTCAGCAGTGCCAGTGATGGTGGCAGCGCCAGCCTCTAATGTGAGAAGAGAAATATAAGCAAGTGTGTGCAGAGGTTTGTGGGTATGTATTCAATCCTCTCGTGAACTCAATGAGTGTAAAATCAAGTCAAGTACTTGTGGGATTACATCAGTGTCCAGGTTTTTGGTGTTTGCGTGTGGGGGTATAAGTGTTTAGACATATTCAAGCATCTCTTTTAGATGCACACCTCCACCATAAACATAATTATAAAATTATACAATACTTACTGTTGTTTGGACTCTTAAATCTCTCATAATGCCTTTAGCTTATGGAAGTACTTTATGTTCTTTTTAATCAGGTACTGTAACTACTGTTATCTGATGGTACATCCAGAAAGAGATGCTCTGTAAAAGGTTTAGGAGCACACATTCCTCATCTATAGTAGGCCTTTAATTCAATATATGCTCTCTCTATACAATGCATGTGCCACTACCTGATACAATATAAAACATAGTTGTCACGTTTAAGTTCATAGTTTCATTGTCATGTTCTATTTCGGTTTCTCTGCCACCATTTGCCTGAGTTCAAATTCATAGTTAGTTGTCATGGTTTCTGATTAGTTCACACCTTTTCCCTGTTCATTTGATTACAATTCCTTGTGTATTTAAGCCCTCTGGTTCCTGTATTTAAGCCCTCAGTTTTCATCAAAAAAAATCTTCATATGTGTTCCAAAGATGAACGAAAGTCTTACAGGGTTGGAACGACATGAGGGTGAGTAATTAATGAAATAATTTTCATTTTTGGGTGAGCTATCCCTTTAACTTTTGTTTTTTACACTTTGGTGGTATGGTCATATGAATTTGTAAAAGTTTTATCGTACAAAAATGTACAATAATTAGAAAGTAAAGTAAATATGAAGGTCCACTTCTAACCCCTAAACCTAACCCTTAGTTGGGCATTTGCAGATTGTACTAAATTTGCCAAAACGTACAATAGTTACGTATTGCCACGCAAGTGTATGTTGGATCAGGCTGATCCTGGCACATCGTGGGACCTCTCCACCCCACCAGGAGCAGAGCACAGGGTACGGTAATATTGCCAGAGAAACATTTTATAGCTTAGAGTTTGATCTATTATCACTCGGGTCTTTTTATTTAAATCTCAGCTCTTTCTTTTGAAAAAATCAATTGGTAAGAATATATAGCTATAAAATAATGTGAATAACATTGATTAAATAATTAGTTTTGGTAAGAATTTGATAACAAATGATTGAGAATTATATTGAAATTATATTTGATTGCAGACTTTGGTGCCCTTGGCAAATCTGAGCACAGTTTGAGACAGAGGGAATAGGGATTTGTAAAGAGCACAACATACACAAAAAAGGCCATGTGCATCAAGAGTATAAAAAAGGATAGGGTGAAAACAGTTACTTTCGTTGTAATGGCTGACCTTTCTCTAAAGCAGCATCCATGCATTTCTATGCACGGGCATAAATAGCTGAGCTACATAACAATTAAGGTAACCTTTCTGTTTGAATAAGAGGCAATTTCTCTGCACGCTGAAATTACATGAATGATGAATTATTTTGTGTTGGAGAGCAGAGATGTGGAGAAAGGGATGAGATAAGGAAGAGGGTGCAGATTAAAAAAGGAAGAGGAGGGAAAGAACTGCTTTGTCTATAAATCCCAGTTTTTAAGGCCTTAAAAATTTTGAGAAGCACAACTGAGGTAGACATACATGATACTTTTTTTTTTTGATGTCTCAGTGGGATTCATTAATGTGTGTCCCGGCAGCTGTCTCACTTGCACCGTACATTCGGCTGGGTTAGCGTTCATCCCCAAATTACATTTAATTGGACAATTACTCAAACTCAGAATACCTCCCCACAAGAAGCCAACAAGGCTGCTAATAAACACCTTGTCTTCTCAATAAAAACAAGGAAGTCATTTACCTGACCCAAGAGGCACAATTTTTATCTGTGCTAAATTTATTTTCAAAATAATTGCGGTGCACGGCGTGAGGAAGAATATTAAAAAGGCGGCTATGCGAAGAAAGAGTAATGCAGGCCAACCCCAGGCCTGCTGCGCAGCCCTCTCCCCTGGGAGAGAGGCTCATTTGTTCCCAAGATAAGAGCATTTCACACACTAGCACAACTATAATATTATTGCTGTCATGGCATAATGAAATAATTACTGGTTTGGCCATGTTCTCAAAGACGCAAACACACTCGCGCACACTCACCCATCTCCAATCCCCTCTGCCCCTACCCCCCACACTGAACAAAACTACTTTTTGTTTTTGAATGAGATTGTTAATTAAAGATTGCTGGTGGAGGATGTCCATATTGGCCACATTATTCCTTTAGAATGAGCAACGATTGTTGAGCAGTGTACTGCGCCTCAGGACTCACAGCTAGTTGTGAGGGTTTACACAGAGTTAGGAGGCATGCAACGTTTAAAAGTAGGTATTTGGAGAGAAAAAAGTGACCACTGAAAGTTTCTGGCCTTAGTTGGCAGTGGCACTCAGTCGTATCTTTGCACTGGAGATACTTGAGAATTGCTCACCTCTGTCACTGCTAAACCTCCTAGATACGGACACAGAAAATGGATATGGTGCTAGCTTTTTTTACTTTATCTAGCAGTTAATGCATTGCCTTCAGCAAGTAATGATTTGTGCTTCGGCATCCAGGGCCGTCATTTAAATTCACAGGGTCCGGGACAAAATTTGTTTGGTTGGGCCCCACTCTCCAAGCCCAAATGATGAATAGAAAGTTCAAAAGAACTGAATTTATATGTAATAGAAATCTAGAAATATTATAAATGTCTGCACAGTCTATTTTGACCAATTTAATGCATCCTTGCTGAACAAAAGTAATAATTAAAAATCTTACTGACCCCAAACTTTTGAACGGTTGTGTATTCAGACAACAGTTGACCTTAATGATGACCCTGACACAAGCCTGAATATAAGACGACGACTATTTAACTACGAGAGACATGACTAGATCTCTATTGACTCAAGGCTGCACACAGCTCTGTTTCTCTCTCACCGTTTCTTTTTTTCTGTTTGCCCTCCAATCTTCCTGAAGCTCATAGGCCACAGGCTGGGCCTTTTCACATCTCTGAGTAGTAGTGAGAGAACATCAGGATGAATAAATAATCTTATGACCTCACACATTCAGGGACAGCGGTCTAACACCTTAACTGACAAGAGTTCATCCAAATGCCACTCCCTGGTGAAACAGAAACAGAGAGAGAGAGAAACTGCGGGAACAGTGAGCGAGAGAGTCCAGCCCAGGAGAGTTAGATTGTGACAAATGGTGTGGAAAAAACAACAGCAGCAGCAGTCTGAGGGGAAGACAAGAGTAAAACTCACAAATAATTAACTGGGTAAATATTGGAGAGCGGACTGACTAATTACCTCACACGTCTGGCTGCGCTCTCATTACTGTTCTTGTCAGAGTTAACCCCCGTACTGCCGGCTCACAGTACACACACATTGCATAGATTAATCAGGTCGCGATGATGGGAGTTTGGTGACCGCAAGTGGTGCTGGAAATATCTTTAGGAGGTGAAATCTAGAAAATGAAAACACAGGTGAACTGGGTTTTGTCATTTGAAATTATATATCCGTTTACATTCATTGTTATGTCCTAGTTAGTATTTTAGTTAGTAGGAACGCACTGATATTATAATATTGGCTGATACCAATAAGCCAATCCTTTTCATTTTTTGATGGCCAATAAAAGACAGATTAGGTTTTGTCCAATAAATAAATGAATTAATCACACAAAAAATAATATTACTGGTTTGTTCTTGTAACAAACGTCCACTGTATAGGCAAGTTTGGAGAACCCATGTGCAGTTTATTGAAAATCCCACTGTGAATGGATACAAAAGAATTGACTTAACTTAACTTGACTTTAAACTCACCAAACAGCGTATTACACGAACAAACCTAGACAAAAGAAACACCTGAACACAATGAAACAATGAACCAATCAAAACGTGACACATAAGACAAGGAACCAATAAGAAGAACACATGACCAAAACCACCAATCAAAACATGACACAAACTGGGGAGGCACAAGACATGAAAACCAAACGTGACAGTTCTATGATGTGTCCCAATTCGCCAACGTATACTACACCCTAAAAGTATGTACTCTTTTTGTGAAGAAAAAGTACATACTTTTGAGTGTGTAGCAAAAGAGTAGACAAGCTTTGATACATACTATCACTTCATACAATTGCGTCTTTAAAGGTTGCTCTCTGTCGCATCCTGTCACCGTAAACTGGGCCGTCAGTCATCTTGTCACAGTTAAAATCCTCCACATTTCATTTAATTTACTACCATATCGGAGACAAATGTAGTAACACGTTGATCTGCAGTCGCTGGTCTTTCATGTGGTGAACTCTTCTCATTTTAATGCATAATGATGATGCATTTAAAAGTTAATGGCCAAACGGATCTTTATAAAAATCCACATTGTTATTGCAGATGAAATATAATTTATGAAATAAAAAATATTTTTTATCAGGTTAAACTTTGATTATTAGGCACTTAAACCTTTATCTAAACCTCTCACTGTCTGTTCTGCACATCCGCCATGTTTTGTAGTTTTTAAACACTTTTTACTCGTGTTTGTAGTTCTGAACCGAATCCTCCTCCAAAGTGAGGATCCTCCTCACACTTCAAAAATCTACCGGAAATAGTATAGATCATCCAGAGATCCGGAGACTTTTGTCACACTTTTTTTTTTTTTTACATACTATGCTTTGGGACATGCACTTATTCTAATCTCACATAGGCTACTATTTAGGATGGATAGTATGGACATTGGGATGCAGGGTTAGGGAATTTAGCAATCACAAAATTATAAAATAAAACAGTGTAAAAGATCCATATTTATTTTCAGATTGGCTAAATGTTTAGTTTTTAAATTGTTAGCATGTAAGGATATTGATAATATTTTAAATGCATCCACGATATTGACAGATACAGATAAATGTAAAATATATATATATATATATATATATGATTTATAATGCATCCCTACTACATAGTAACATATTGTGTATTTTAACGGAAAATAATAAAGTTTCGTGAACCATTGATGCATGGTTCATGAATCATGAATCATTTTCCACAGATCTCTAATGTCATACTTGTACAACTTATATTGTATCAAGTTTGGCTGTACTGTCATACACAATAATCCTGACTTTAATGGATGTGATATAATACATCAAACTAGATTCATGTGAAGCAGAATGATGTTCCTGTGCTCTCTCTCACACACACAGCCAGGCATTTCTCCAATAATCTCCAGGCCACTGGCTAATGACAGCAGCTGTGAGCCAAGCATGCACCACTTCCAAAGCTGATTCAAGTTTAACGAGCCACTCTAGAATAGTATTGATTCAAATCTGTGTTTGACAGGATACTCTCAGAATGTGTATTTAATGGCTAAGGACTTCAGATACTCTGTAAAGCATCTTAGAGGAGAATGCAGTTTACAGAAGCTGTGTCTCATTTGTGTTGGAGGTGGTCTGCCATCTCCAAAGAGTGTGAGGGGAGTTTAAACTTGCGCGACTTTATTTTCTCTTACATTATCTCTCTTCGCATTCCTTTATTTTGTCATGCATTTCTCTTCTGAATAAGCAAGCATATGATAACATGATAGAAATTCAGAAATTTCTCTAAATGCATCAAATTGAATACATGTCAAAAAGTATACTTGCATGTATACTTTTTGACATGTATTCAATTTTACTTGCATGTAAATAAGTATAGCATTTATATAAAACAGAATTGTGGAGACCAGAATTTCTATCATGTTTTATAACATGGACAATACAAATCCATTGTATGGATGGCTCTTGGCAATTATAATGTTCATCTTTCATTTGGCAACATGATGACCTCTTTTCAGGATGGTGTTAATTGAAATGGACGTGGGTGGATCGTAACACAGCTCTCTACACAACAGGGTCAGATGAGGTAACTTAGTGTTATTTATTTGGGTATGAAGGACTTTGGGATGTTGCAATTGTAATCTCTCTCAAAAGCATCCTCAACCTTCCTTGTAAGTCAATTACGAGAACATGCTACTCTTGGTTCCTTTTGAATATTTATTGAAACCGCAAAATTAGAACCATTAAACAAGACCTCAGCATAATAAACACAGCTAATTGCATGCATGCATAAACAAATGTATGCGTGCTTTGCGCGCAAACATACACAGATGTGCTCGCACACTGTCATATTGTGAATAGTTCATTAAAGAAATAGAAAAAAACATATCTCGTGGGGGAATGTGCATCCAGGTCTAAATAGCCCAAATATTAAGCCATAATGTAGATCTAGCCACAGCACATTTTCTCTGAGGGTGTCTCTGTCATAGCTCTGCTGATGATATGCACAGGGACAGGACACTCCACACTCCCACATATAGCGTGATTTAGGTCATCCCTTCCTGAGTTGACAGCCATGAAGAGAGAAACATACTGTACATCTCGCTGTCATCATCTAAACTCTTTTCTTCGTCAGCTATCACAAAAAAAACAAAAGTCTTGATTAGCGTGCACAAGTTTGATTTGTACGTGACTATAACAAATGCTTTTGCGGTCAGCTATGAATTCAAGCCGCTTTTCCTCCACTCCAGACTAGCTGACAGCTTCTTAATGCTGCCACATTAAAGTGCTTTTGCAGCATGTGTGATGCAGCTTTAACTAGGTCCTGGGGGCATTGTTAGTTATCATTGCCTGCTGCAGGAGCGGACGGCCCGGGCCCCGGTGAAAGCAATTTCAGCTTTTCCTCCCAATCAGCCCACACTACATAAGAGAGGGAGTGGAGAACAAACGGGTCGTGCTTGCTCGCCACTCTCCGTAGCCCGATCTTATCCGGACCCCGCTGCTGAAGTCCGCATGGTATGCATACTTCCATTCCCCCATAAGGCACGGGACAGGTCGCCTCAGGCCTCCGAGATCACGCAGATATCCGTAAATTAGACTCTCAACGACCGATGAAACGGCTTGTGCATCAGGGCATGAGCGCAGCATGCCAGTTAGAGAAAGCGTTGAGGTTTGTGTAGTCTGAAGGAATTGTGCGTGGCTGTGGATTCCAGAAACAAAAATTCCACTTAAGTGGCAAAGCATTGGTTCAGTATCAGATACATAATGAGTTCAACTGCGCTTCAAATGCTCACACTCCAGAGAATAGTCAGGGGAAAGGATTTGAACTCAGTATGGAATGAAAGAGACTTAATAAATGACACGGGCAGTGTAGCGTATTGTGCAATAATGAGAACTTTTTCAGTTTGATACATATCAGGTACTTTATGAAACCGGCGACTCCACTCTTATATCGCAGTGACAGGGCATGGGGGGTGATTGGAGTGGTTGTAGATTACGGCTTCTGAGAGTTTAGGACAGGGCTCTCTCTCTCTCTCTCCCGTGTTGTTCCAGGAGGCCTATCATTAATCTTATGTCAGATGTCAGATAGTGTAGGTACAAACACACATTGCTGCTGTCAGATGCTAGAGTTATGAGGCGGTGGAGGTATTACTCTAAGAGTGAAGCTTTTGGCCTGTTACACATTAAGGAGGAAATTTGGCGTGGTTTATTAAAAAATGCATCACAGCTGTACACTCTGGCGAGTGTTCATTTTTCAGATGGGGTCAGAGTCAGACCTTTTTAACAACTTGAGATCAGTTTTGTGGTGCTTTATGACATAACAAGCACGTGAAAGTGTAACATATGGCTGCAACTAATGATCATTTTGATGGAGTATTTCTTTGATTTAGTAAAAAAAAAAAAAACTGTTCTATTTTTATTGTATATATTTTTTAATTAATATAATTTTAAAAAATCTAAATAAAGAAATTATATATAATATAGGCCTAATATGTATGTATTATTTAAAAAATACAGTAATTAATCTAATCTAATTTAATATAAAAAAATCAATCCAAGATAGAATGCAATGGAAATGTCGATTTATATATAAATAATAATATACATATATAATAATTATATAAATTAACGTATATAGAAACGTATATAAATTGTATATAAATCAACATGTCCGTTCATTGCTGACTGTTTATTTATTTATTTTTTTAAGTTGTTAATTTATAATTTTAATAATATCATTTTTAAAAAGGCAGAGTTGCTATCTATGTAGAATTGCATATTCTTTTCTTTTAAGGTTACATGACAATAAACGGCAGCTGCCTTTTTGTAGACAGTGAGTTAGTTCAGGTTCTGGAACAGAGCTAGTGTCTGACTTACTCCAGAAATCTTTCTTTAGGAGTGTGTGACTCAAACAATACTTGTGAAGGGTGTTGGCATTTTCCTGCTAAGTGGCATTTTCAAATGTCTTTTCCCATTTCACACATCACGATAATCTTTTCCCTGATTTCCTTTCACGTTTAACAGCCTTGTCTATGTCAGAGAAGCAATTGGTAAGAATCATCTTTTTGTCGGCTTGTGCACAAATTTTACACAATCACCCCACCGTAAAGTGTTATCTTGGGGAACCAATTAAACGCACTGTAACAACCATGCTGTTTGTGTTGGTGATTTTGATGTGAAATAATCTTTCCGGGTTCATACGAGCCACGGTTAAAGGTAGCGGAGGGTGATGATTAAGATAAACCATATTGTGGTGCATTGAGGTAAGTGACCTGCCACTTGGAGCAGATAAGGCTCCCATTAATCTGCGGTGAAATGCGCCAGGATAAAATAAAGATAATTACTAAATCACCAGGCTACATAGCCTCGATAGATTTTTTTCCCACCGTATTATTGCTGTGAGGGAGGAGAAATTAAATAGATTATATCACAGCCCCTTTCAGATGGATTACAACTGCTTTTAAATAACAACAAGACAGCAAGTGCTATTCCATCAGTGCCTGGCAGTCCAAGAATCCACTGACAGCCTCTGCGTGATTCAAATTGAACTCATTCTCTCTCTTGATTTAAATAAACCCTCGGATATGGATGTGCACGCAGATACAATGTTGGCTGGAAGATTACGGGAGAAAAGGCTTTTAATTAATTTCAGGAAATAGCCAAACAATTAGAGACTTATCTAATGTGGGATTTTTGCTGTTTTTATTATATATTAAAAAAAAAGGATTCATGGATTGCACCGAGGAAATGATTAGAGAGCATTGTTGGAACCATTTTATTTCGGCAGACATGGGCCGGACTCTTGATAGCAGCAGAGAGATGGAGGTGGGGGAGTTGAGAGGGAGGTGAAAGATTATGAAAAACTAAATCATGTTTATTTACTGCATCTGAGGTTGGGGGGTTAAAAACAGTAAATTGTGGATGAGTAATCAAAGGCATGTGATGGCAGATTTCATGGCTAGTTATCTGTAGGTTCTCACCGTTCCTTCGCTCTGTGTGCCGGGAGATTGCAGAAAGAGCCGGCGTGCCAAGTGCCCAAGGCTTTGGGCCCTTCCTTTAAAGCCCTGCTGGCACGCAGCCCCCTATCGGAGCAGAGCGCTGCGCTGTATGCACTCATTATGGCCTCCATTAGAGTAAACATTTCAACAGACCCCTCATACAAACACATCACCCCCACCCCCCTGAAACTGGCTTTTATACTCTTACTGACAGTCTGCATCTAAGCTGCCATGGAAATATGAGAAATGGGCCCACTCTTCATTTTATTTATTTATTCATTTATGTATTTAGAAGAGTATTTTTCAGCCAGAGCATTTCTGATGTTTTACGTAAAGAGCTTTTACATGTCACAGCTCTGGCTTGAGTGCTGTTATCTAGGTTGCCATGGCAGAGTGCTAACAAAGAGGATAGAAGAGATGTCTGCATGTTCATTAGCTGCTCCTGCTAATTCCTGCCTGGTCAGAGGTCATATGAAACACTTTTACAGTCAAGGTTTCACAGTAACTGAGAATATATATATTTTTTATTACCCTAATTGAAACAGGGTTCTGTTTTTTCTCTTTCTTTTTTAATTTAGGAAGATGGGTGTAGCACAATGAACATCTTGTCTGATTACTACCCTTACGAAAAAGAAGTATACTTCAAGTTCATTTTATGAAGTATACTTGAATGTTCAAGTATATTTTTAAGTATACTTCATGTAGTAAGTATACTAATGTCAATATGTACTAGTAGTAAACTTGTACTATTTTAATACCGCTTGGGACTAAATTGGCCCATTTGTAGTATATAAAAGTATATGTTTAAGTGTACTATAAGTGTGATTTCCATTACACGAGAGTAGATGTTAAAACTTCATGCTGATTTGTACTCGGCTTTCGCCAAGATAAGCAAAACTAAGACGTAGCTTTACAGTAAACTATGCTTCTCCATCCATTTACGCTTCTTTCCATATGGTGGTGTGACTCCCCTTCTGTCCGTCGTTAACGGCTGCAGTGTACTTTAACATTAGTAAACTTATGGGTATACTAGTAGTTTACTTTTTTAATACTTGTAGAACATTTTTAGTTTATGGAAGTACACTTTGAAGTATACTCATAGTATAAAACTACTAAACTAGTAGTTTACTGAGAGTACACTAAAAGAAAACTTGCAAGTATACTTGCAGTATAAAACTAGTAGTTTACTGAGAGTACACTAAAAAAGCAAATATAATATATAATTGGTAAACTATAAGTATGTTAAGTTCACTTAAAGCACTGTAAACCCTAACGCTCAAAATACTTAATTGGTTTGAGTAGGAAAAACTTAAATTAAACTAATTAGTTTAAATTAACTTTTATGAGTATTTAGCACTTTCTTTTTCTTTCAAGTTCACAGAATGGATATATTTTAAGTAAACTGAACTGTTGCATTGTTTTGAGTTAATATATATAGGTAATTATTATCGTGTACAAGTTCGTAAGGGTAATTATTATCGTGTACAAGATCAGGTTCAGTTCCATGCTTATTTTATTTACTCTATAAGCTATTCTACCCGAAAGCTTGTTACTATATAAACTTGAACATGTTAGTATAAGACAGTGTGTATGTTTTTAAAAAAGTATTTAATAAGCTACTCCATCAACATAGTTAACACAAGTACAAGCCAAGAATACTTAGAATACTTAATTATACTTTTAAGTATCTCGTTCAACAAGCATAGGCCAAATATACTTAGACTTTTCTGTCAGTATAAGTCAAGTATACTTAAGTGCAATTTGAAGTATATTTCTGAGAAGTACATAAAGTATATTTCTGAGAAGTACATAAAAAGTAGACTGAAAGTATACTTTCTTATTTTAGTTTAAAAGAAGTATACTAATAGCACACTTGAATAAACTTATTTTTCGTAAGGGTAGTAAAGAGTTCTCCAGAAAATTTGAAGGAATTGTTCACCTGGAAATGAACTCTATCATTATTTACTCATGCCATTTCAAACTGTGGAAGTAAAAATCTGCAAGCCACAAGAGTTGTAAGTTAAGAGTTCATTCTTATGAAATTCATTTGTGGACACATTTTATTAATGAATTCCCTCATTTTAGTCAAATTGTGGCCATGTTGTTCTTAATTTGTTCCCTCATTTTCATATTTTCATTCCCTTGTTTTAATTTAGCTAAGTCATTACCACAGTTTAACTAAAATGAGGGGATGAATTAATGAGTCACAAGAACAAATTCTTAATTTGTGGCCACAATATCATTTCCCACCACATATCATGTATGAGGCTCCTTAGAAAGTTTGTGTGAGGAATAGGCCGAAACTTATGTTGTTATTCACAAAAACAAAAAACAAACAAAAAAGTTACCTTTTGCCCTAACTCTTCTTGGCACAAATTAATGAGAGATATGGCCGTGACACACCAAGCCAACATCAAAGAACTAGCGGCAACGAAAGCCGATTGTGTTTCCGCCTTGTGTCAGCTGCGTCTGGGCCAAAAAGCTGCGCTTGAACACAATGCAAAGACTGCCAACTAGCACATGTGTTCTGCGCCTGCGTGTAAGAAAATAACTGTCTATATCAGCAGGTATCAATAGTCTATATTCGTCAATCAAAAAGGGAAACCGAAATTAGGACTCCAGATACAAACAGTAGGCTTTACCTAGCAGCGCTTCCTTACCATTTTGAAAATCAGTTGATAACTGTCTTCATTCCATGCGGCTCATGTTGTTATGAAAATATTTGCGTATTGTAATGCTCAGGTAAGAACAGCCTTCTGTCTGGACTGTCTTTGATTTTTTTTTTTACTTTTTGATGTGACTTTTATATTTTTGTTCACTAAACTGAACAGCCAATCAGTAAACTTTCTCACCGACAGCGATTCAACATGCAGAATCGGGCAAACTCCTACCGACGTGAACCCAACTATAGTCAACATGTGAAACGCATCGCAAAAACTAGCCCAACAGATGTTCACTGAAAATCGGCAATGTGAATGAATCATTCTTTCGAGTCAGATTTTTTCAATGAACCAGATGATCCAGTTCACCAAACCTGTCTGAATAATTCGTTCATAAATCAGACGGATCCAGTTCTTGAGGTCAGCTCACTGACAGTTCGCAATGGTTAACACACCACTGGGAGGGAAGATTGTTGGCGAAAAATGAACTAAATTCTGTACAAGTAGTATTGTCCAGTTTTATGATTCTTTTATTTTTGAAGAGACACAGTTTTGACCCAGTTCTAATTTACAGTCATTATAAGAGTGGACAGGATATTGTTCAAAGATTCACCTTTTATGTTCCATGGGAAGAGAGAAAGTCAGATTCTGTATGGCAGGAGGGTGAGTAAATGATTTGGGCCGTATCCTCATCAGGGTTCAAACATGAGTGAAAACATCTTAACAAAAATGCATGGCAGAAGATTTATTGGAGCTCTAGGCAGAGATCTTAAACGATATAACCCTGAGATGTAGAGAACTGTCTGTTCTCTAATTATGACAAGGAAAACATTTCCTTCATATATACCCAATTTATGAAAATGAAAACCTTTTACTGAAAAAGGCGAGGGAGAAGGCGTTCCTTTGATCTCACTGATGCGTCACTCTGTTTGTTACTCTGTTCTGTTGCTTCTTCAAATACTAAAATACACTCATTTATGTGAGAGTAAGGTATTAGCATCCATGCAGACAGGTGCCCCAGGCTTTCCCCTTGGCGATGGTTAGCCCAGTGACTTCTGTCAATGTAAACATCTCACTGACCAAATGTACAACTTGGGAAATGGTTAGAGGTCTACGGCGCAGCCTGTAATGATCATCTGTCACCTGTTTGGCACACACACCCTCACATACTTTCTCTCTCACACACACAAACTTGCAAAGATAGAGAGAGACGGACTTTTTTTTCCCCTTTCTCACGATGAGCTCTCGATGTTAGATGATGTTACAAGACCCCCTTGCCTTTCCCTCTCGTCAGTCAGACACTCGCTGTCAGCGAAACACATGTAGAGCTAACGAGCATCTGTGTAACTCGGGTCGGCCACTCATCCCGCCCAAGGCATGCCACAAGACAAGCCAGTGAGCAAGGAGGATGCAAAAGCCACATGACACTTGCTTTTGTGTATCATATCATTTTTCAATCATCTGCATTTCATTTATCTCTCAGACACAGAGCTGCGAGCCAGCATGGCAGGCCTGCTCGCTTAGTTATGAAGGGAGGAGAGAGAGAGACACACAGGCTGATGAAACACTGTGATTTGTGCTTTTCTGACAGAGATGGCTTACAACATGCAATGTTGGCCTTATTGTGTGAGGACAGAAAGGGAGATGAATACAAGTTGAGTTGGGGGTGGATGTCCATTGTTGTTGTTTTCATTGTGTTTCGTATTGGGTTAAGTGTCATCTACACTTACATCAGATTGTTTTGAGCCTTTTTTTTGTCATTCCTGTTATGCAGTACATTTTGAGCTCTGCAACTCTGTTTAATGAATGTGCATGTATGTCATTTAAGGAATTATTTTAATAAAATAAACAGGCACTTGAACTTTATTTAATATTATTTTATTATTTACACAATGGCAAGGATGAAAATAAATACAGAGTGAAGAAAACAAGTTTGAAAAAATAAATAAATGCCTGGAATAAATTTTTTTTGTAATAAATTGCCATACAGCAGTATTGAAATGATTCAAATTCACACCATGTTCAATTAAAGGTTCTCTAAGCGATCCTGGGTGACGTCACTTCTTGTTGACGTTCGAACTATTGTCAAACAAAACGGAGGCTAGCTAGACCCTCCCTCCTCCTCATCCGCACACTAACCCCCCAAACCACACCCCCAAACCCTTCTTGTCGGTCATTGGCTGGAACAGTTTGTTATGTTTTGGGGAGCGGGTCGCTGCAGTTTGTTTTTGGTGCTGTTTGTGAAGCATGGGCTGTCTACAGAGATCGCGTTTCTTTACAGTGTGTTCAGGGGACAGGCAGCCAGCGGATAGTGAGGAGATGTTTGCTGTATGTGACAAAAAATGTTTTGGCCTAAAAAACACATGACATCGCTTAGAGCACCTTTAATTCTCTTAATTTATTTATTAATTTAACTGCGATAAAAGAAAACAAACTAATATGATTTTCAGCTTTAAATATTGCACGTTTCATATTTTATCAGATATATTAAGACCTACAGTATGTGATTGGATATGAAAATGTATTGAATGACCCTTTTAGTGTGATACAAGAAATATTCATATTCCAGAGAAAGAAGTAAACAAGCTTGGATTCAACCAGTTCTTGTGTAGGACAATGTTTCCGTCCCCATAAATATTTCAGGGGCGTTCTTTATGTTTTGACTCGGCTAATGTTTTTTTGTTTTGTGGTTAATGCAGCATAAACTCCAACTGTTTATGGTCTGAAGTTGCCTCATATTTAAAGCGAATCTAATAATGGACATTGGTTGTAATATATCCCGTGATCCTGCATTATTGATATCCTCTTTCAGTCAGTCTGCCCTATTGAGAGGCTAAATGCAATACCTCTGTTGTCATAGAATATTTACCATCAGCTCTGTCTGTATTGATTCCTTTTATTTTTTAAATAAATAACTAGAAATGCTCTAAATTTTTAATGCACCAATCAGCTTGTGAGAGAGAGAAAGAAGGGGAAATTAAAAGGCCGTTTGTAGTGAGGGTGTGAACGGATCGGGAGGGTGCTGTGGGGGCGTTTGAAACTAACATTTGTCGGAGATGAGGTGAAATTGGATAATTTACTGCTTGGATGCAGAAGAGCGATGTTCCCCTTCTGCAAATTTACAAGTAAAGTACCTAATAATGCCAGGCAATTAGAAGCTGACTTCTGCTCGAAAACAGGGGCTGGAGTTGCCAGGACGGATTAGGGGGCATTATCCAACCAATGCAGAAAGAGAGAGAGATGGAGCAAAAAGGGAATGAGAGAACCGTTGTTGAAAGGTGGCATTACACAAGCTACAAGGACAATGCCTTTAAATGCCACACTTCAACAGCAAGAAGGGATTTGCCTCTAATTAATTTCCAAAGATTTCTCCCTCTGCGGAAGACCGTTGGCGGGAGAAGTGCATACAGGAACTCTTCTGTCGTGAGCAAATGCTCAACGTCGTTAAAAAAATCAAGTGCCATCTTTTTTTGAGCCAAACTTACTTGGATCACTACTTCCATCTGCACAAGAAATTACTACATTATTGGAAATCCTTCTCTAGGCGCTCTAAACATACCACCTGCTCATGACCTACATCACCAGATAGGAGGATTATAAGAAATGTTTCTCAAGGACACATTCTGAGGAATGCATTTCATTTATCATATTTTAACCCACTGGTGAATTTCAAAATTTTTAGCCGTTTACTCATGCATGTATTCACACCCAGTTTTAAGATGATAAAAAGTTGAAGGGTTTGTCAGACTTATTCAAACATATGGTTTTACTCGCACTGAAAAACAGTACTATTGTTATACTTGATTTTAATAATTCTTTCTGTTTGTCACTTTCTTCGTGGTTATCCCTTATCACAAGTGCGTTTTTCTGCCGATGCAGAGGGAACTGAAAATGTTCGCTGCATTGCTATTCAGTGCAAAACACAATTCAACCAGGGAAGTCTGATTCTCAAAGGCTGAAGCCGAAATCGCCCACTAAACCCTCAATCAACCCTCGCCCACAAAACCCTCGTACATCAGCTGTACCTACCTTGAAGGAGTGAATGAAAACGAGCGAGTAAATTTGGAAAGCCATTGAGCGTACATCAGCTGTAGACTCGTTATTGCGGTGTTAGGTGGGATTCAATGAGTGCACTCAGTTACGTCCACTATGATTTTGGACACCACTACAAATGGCTGTCCCCTCAATCAATGCCCTATAGACCAATTTCGAGCCGACGTCACAGTTACGCCACGGCGCTAGCTGGAGGCAAAACAAAGGGAAAACTGGAGGCGGCCAATACAAACCAGCACAGATTCGGCAACATAATAAGGAGCTTAAATTATTATTATTATTATTAAATGTCATCTTGTTGTGTTGTTGGGTGCAAGAATCGATGAAAAATGATTTTTTATTTCTAGAAAATATTCACATCATTAAAATTGCACCGTAATGTCACTCTTTAACTACATTGTCGTCTTCTTGGCGCTGGATAGGCAGAACTCCGGATCGTACCACACAAGTCTTGTAGGCTACATGACCATTCAGCACATAGTTATAGGCATCTAAAGATTAATATGCCCTCAGTTTCTTTTTCCGCTCTGTTTCTCTATCAGGTAGCGTTAGGTGTAGAATTCAGGCCACTCAACGGAGGTAGCGTCAGATCGTCCATCCATTGACAGCGTGTACAGTACGGGTCAGCCAATCTGGTTCCGTCCGTTAAAATTCACTTTTGCAAATAACAATCGCGGTCCTGGACAGTGAGTGACCTTGCACATTAAGATAAAATCGGATTTTCTCCAGTCATTGTAAAAAACAAGCTAACAAAACTGGCAAACTAACGTTAGGGAAGCGGCCAGAGGAATCGTTCTGCCAACACCTAAGCTCCGCCCACAAAAAAACCTCACCATGTTTACCAACTGAAAATTGGTCTATTTGAGGGTATATATAGGAGGTGATTTCGGATTCAGCTAAAGAATTGCTTTTTCGGTGAAGTCCGATTCCCGGATGAAAGGCTCGACTAGTTCCCAAACTAATAACTCTTAAGAGCCGGTTCCTTTTAGTGAATCAAAAACATGGGCTGCATCCAAAATCGCATACTCTCTTGAGTAGGTACTTGTTTTGAATAAGTACTTACTTCACAACTACTAAAAAAGTTTGTTCTATATAGTATCAATGTGTGTAGTATGAATGTAATCTGGGCGGACTACATTCGCCATGTTGTGATTATCACGTGACCTACCGGCGTCAGTTACGTCGCTTCACTGTCATTCACAAATCCTCTCCCGTGGCCTCATGGGATAGTAAAGTGTCCATATGCACATTTCAGAATCTAGCTGGAAGTAGTAGGTCATCCGGGTACTTTTTGTCTACCCTTTTCTGAGTACTGTGAATTCGAACATACTTATTTTGTCGCATACTGTTTTCACTACTATAAAGAAAGGAAGTATGGGATTTCGGATGCACCCATTCACATAACCAGACGTTCAATTCCCAAATTAATGACTCTCATAAGCCGGTTCTTTTTAGTGAATCAAAAATATACAGCACAACCAGTGAAGTTCAATGTGCTAATGCCACTTATAAGTGGTTCTTTTTAGTGAATCATAAAGTCTTTGAGTCAATTTGAGCAGTTTCTCAATTAATCGGACTAAACCTCAAGTCTTTGAAGAGCTATAGGCTACTTTATGTTGTCAGCAGAAAAATGGGAAAAGTACTGGTCATTTTCTGCCAGGACATTATCCGTTAAAGGGATAGTTCACCTAAAAATGAAAATTAGCCCGTGATTTACCCACCCTCAAGTCATCCTATGTGTATATGACATTAATCTTTCAGACAAAAACAATCAGAGTTATATAAAAAAATGTCCTGGCTCTTCCAAGCTATATTTTTTGAAGTCCTTCAAAGTGCATCCATCCATGATTAAAGTGCTCCACACGGCTCCGGGGGGTTAATAAAGGCCTTCTGAAGTGAAGCGATGCGTTCATGTAAGAAAAATATCCATATTTAAAACTTTGTCGACTTATAAGAGTAACACTTGACGATGTATGACGTGGGATGTAGGAGTAGCGTAAGCTTTGACGCCTCTCACGGTTCAAACAAACAGGGCTGGGCAACAAACTCAAGCTCCTCTGACATTTCTCTTTAAAAATTCAAATTTTAGACTTCTAATTCATGACTGGTGTTTTGTTTTGCTCTATCCTCTGCGCTTCCGCATTCGTCATTACGTTGTGCGTCAAAGGTCAATGGTTAGTCTTCCACTTTAAATCGATGCGTACGGCCGTCTGCCAGAAACTAGTTACTTTAGTCGATAAAGTTTTAAATATGGATATTTTTCTTACATGAACGCATCGCTTCACTTCAGAAGGCCTTTATTAACCCGCCGGAGCCGTGTGGAGCACTTTAATCATGGATGGAAGCCATTCACTCATTATAAAGCTGAAAGAGCCAAGACATTTTTTTTGTAGTCTGTACTCTGATTGTATTCGTCTGTAAGAAGAATGTCATATATACAGGAAGACACATGGGCTACTTTTCATTTTTGGGTGAACTATTCCTTTAAGTTTACATGCTTTCCTTTAACTTTAAAGCACACAATGCAATGCATAATTCAAAATAAAGATAAAACAGCTGTGACAAATCAATGTGAAATATTGCTTCATGTTAACACAATACATTATGCCCTATTTTTAGGAATTTACGAAAGCGTACTTAAGGCATGTGAGACTTCAGTGTAGTTGCTGACTGGTTGTTCATATCGCAATTTTTGTCTGGTATTTTGTAAAAAAAAACTAAATGTTACCTAATTTTTTGTTCTTTGTTGTTTTGAATTTACTACAGAATTGCAATTCTGTTTCCCAAATATTCATCAAATTCGAAAGAATCACTTGGATTTGACAAAATGTTAAGGAATCGTTAAGAGGAATCAGAAATGAAATAGTGAAATTCCATGTGATTCTCTTCTCTGCTCTTAAGCACACGCCCATATCCTCTGTCTACACACACACGCATTGCACACACTACCCTCCTGGCAGTTTATCTGAGTGCCATCTGATGGGTTGTTTTAATGGAGAGGAGGACTGTGGTTCTGGATGACAGCTTTTAATTACACACACACACGCACACGCAGACACACGCGCACGGTCTAGTCGCACAAGAATGTCCAGGTTCAGTTCTCCCATCAGCCAATAGAGAGGCAGATAAAGCCACAAAGATAAAAGGAGCACAACATGATTATGTTCTTGACAATTGTGAACGGGCAGCACTGATGTGGCACAGACCAAACTACCAAAAACACGCACAAATACAAAGACCTGCTCTCTGTGGAGCCACTATAAATGTTCTCCACATTACAGACTTTCGTGCTCCGTCTAGTTTACTCTAAATACTCATCTCATGAAAAAAGAGGTTGGAAAGCAAACAGAAATTAATTAGTCCCAGTACATTACTGTAGACATTTAACCGTGTTAATTGTGAGAAAATGAGACACGAGAGGCCTTAACTTAGGAGAAACCAACACCACAAGGGAGAAAGAGTTGAAGATCACAGGTGTTAAAAAAAAGAAGTTTCAATGATAATATGGCAGCTAATGTGAAGAGAGGTTGGACCAGCATTTTCTGAGCCTCGACTGTTTTTAATTAACATTAGTTTGGCCTCTAATAATGAGCAAAGATTATCAGCCTGATGGCTAAAATTATAAATTGACCCCTTGATTTTTCCCAAAGCAAATGTTGTCTCCACAACCCGAGTCTGGTTTATCATTGAATAATATTGGCCATGAAAGGATACTCTTTTTGCCAACAGCATAAATTATTTGATTAATCAGTGGCTTTGCACAAGCTCGGTCTGGTCCGATTTCCAGCATGACGCATTACCTAAATGTTTTGTGTGCCAGTAGGGTTTTAAATGGGCCAACTTTGAAATTAATAAAGCTAGTTCTTTTTGCAGTGCTACATTTATTTTTTATTTATTTTTTACCTCAGAAGCGATTACAGAAAGACTTACCACACACGTGCAACACTTTTAACAAACTTCAAGTACTTGTACTTTTCTTAGCGCTTCTTTACAGCACTCTGGCTTTGTACAGGTTTTCCAGTATCAACATACTGTGACCATCTCTTGTCATAAAGGGTTCCATGTGCACTCTCTGATCGTTAAACCATTGAATTAACTTTCCTACTACGACGCATACCACTGACTCTGTAGGAATGTACAGCCCTACGCATCAGAAATAAACAGAGATGCAGCCAAAGTCATTGGCAGAGCCTCTCCCGCCGTCTGCGGAGCATGGAGTGCGCCGGCTCTTTTCTCGTTATTCCGCAGTCGCAGCCTGGTGCTCTGCAGATACATTGAGGTCTGCGTGGCTGAATCGCTAGAGCTAGAGCAGTGTGAACAGTAACACCCAGGACAAATTACACTGTGCGGGGAACAGACCCTCTCTGCCGCTGAGCCATGGTGGCATCACAGGGGCGGAAAATGACAATTCCCTGAAAAGGTCATACAAGACACTCGTGCCCACCGATTCAAGCTTACAGCCAATCTGACAATCTTAATTCAAATCATGACATCCCTTCGCCCAAAAAAAAAAAAAAAATTCATCCCCTGTGTCAAAATGGCAGGTTGACCTTCAGTATTTCAGCACTTTCACTGACTTGTAACCTAATGCTAATCAAAAAGAGTCATTAGCACTTGCACATTCTCACAATGTGCCTATATTTATATAGTGATTGATTTTTATGAGATCACCGACAGGTTTTATGCTAATTCTGGTGGACAGAAATTGACATCTCTCATTGTTGATACAATGACATGAGAAGTGCTAATGCTTTGCAGAGACTTTTTTTATTTTTGCATGCACAATATTTAAGCACAAAAGATCTAATTGTATGAAATGGAGAGAATAATATGCCCTGGTGCACATAGAATTGCCATAAAACCTGCAAATTTCACATTATATTGCATCTAAAGTTTCTGGCCATTGTAGCATGAAGAGACGATCGCCAAATAATGGTGTAATAAAGTGAGGCTCCTGCAGGAGATAATAGGCTTTCCTCTGAATAACGTCTGTGCAGCCACTGTGTGGTGCTACTCTGTGCTACAGCCCGCGACACCAAGGCATGCTGATACCTGAGCCGGGAGCGTGTGTGTGTGTGTGTGTGTGTGTATTCTGACAGAAGGACAGAGAAACGCTTGCTTGCAGGCAATTGCTCCTCCAGCCTGTATCTGGTATGATCCACGTCTCTGCATTGAGTCACAGATCCCAATGAAATCCAAATATGGGCCAGTGATACTGGCCTTGTTTGTGCCCCAGACTGTCGCCCGGGGGAGGTTTTGGTGGGAGAGATATAGTACTCACTCTCTTTTCACAACACTGCTCGGTGCCCAGATTAATTGGGAAGATAGGCATATGCGCTCGCTCATCAGTCTGATTGTGTGAACGGGCTGCAGTTGGTATGGAAGATGCTTTGAGAGAGGTGATCACGGCTTTGGTAAATGAAGACGTGCAGCTGAACGAGTTCTTGTTGTAGCATAATGACTTCTGTTCCCTCTATAAACTCACATCATGTATCTCCTTTCGTCAGCTCACCTTCTCATTACTCCCCCTGAGAGTAATCACACCCAGAGGCACATGTGTCATTCCATCACTTCTTTATCTCAGGTGTTGTCAAACTTTTGAATGCCAAGGACCCCAAAATATGATGATGTACAAAGATGTCATATTATACATGTTATTTTTAAAAATTAAATAATTGCCCATTTATTTTGTGAAGATATTATAATTGTAGAATTGAACATAAATGAATAAAATATAAAGAAATATAAATATAAAAAGAGAAAGCTGAGTGAGTCAAGTCACCTGTGGGGAACTATACAACGCACGCCGTTTCGGGTTGGTACAGTCAACAGAGGGAAAGAACCAAAGGGATTATTCGCTGTGTTTTTGGAACCTTCAGACACCAGCTGAAGAGCGTTGCCTGTTCCTAAAGCCTTACCTCAGGCACTCCAAAATCATTTCTCCTCAAGCTCCCCAAAAGTCTTCCTCTGAGGCCTTCTTGCATTCAATTCAGTGACACATACACACAAACATTCACATTTACTCACACCAAACGCGCTTTCAAGTCATGCTCAGAGCGAGCGCTTTTGTTTTGTTCCTTGTTTAGTTTTTGTACTGTATATGACGATATGTGCATGAGTGTTACTAAATGTGATATCTTTGGTTATATTTTTGCACTGCTATTTTGTTGAGAAACGGACTTAATTAATGGACTATTGAGTAATACGAGCACATCACACGGACTACATCAAAGGCTTTGTTGATTTGTTTATTGTACCAAACCTTTGTTGTGTGAAAATGAAAAGGAACAATACAGATATTTACACACTGAATATTTTTTTGTGTGAGATGTTTTTGTGAATGAATTCCATGAGTATACATTTGTTTTGTGTAACTGGTGGTTTATGAGTTATCCTGGTTTCAATTCTTATGTTTTTGGTAGACCCAATTCTACCTGGCAGTATTTCCAATTAAATTCCTTTTGCACAGGCATGCCGCCGTTACGAACGAACGAACGATAGATAGATAGATAGATAGATGGATGGATGGATGGATGGATGGATGGATAGATATGGTGCGTTCTATTATTGTCAACGAACCGACTCGGCCCTCGGATATGACGCCATTTCCACACTTGAAGCGTTCTGGTATGTTTTGCGCGTCCAAGTCGGAGAAAAACATGGACGCCACCCGGAAAGCTGTTGCAATGGTAGCACTGGCCGAGTACCAGGCGCTTATCAAAACTCAGCCATTTGAACTTCTAAAATTTTCACTTTATTTCATGTTTTAGTTTATCTTCTGTTAGCAACACTAGCCACGTTAGTAACACCCGTTTGAAACAAGGCTTCATTCAATATTGCACTCACAACAAGACCGATTCCCATACCCACAGGCAGTGATACGGACGCAGTGAGTAAGGTATTGCAGTAATACGAGTGATTAAAATCTTCATTTAAACAACCAAAGCGGTCCAAAAACAATGAAAACAATTCATACTAAAGTCACACAGGGCGCAGCCATCTTGGATTCCGTATCAGAATTCTTGCTCGGTGTCCTCACGGTTGTCCGAAATCCGAGCGGGAAAATCCGAGGAAAGGGGGCGTGTTGGTGCGTGTTGCTAGGCAACGTCTGTCTTCCTAGTCGGAACTCCGACACGGATAAATAATAGAACGCACCAATAGATAGATAGATAGATAGATAGATAGATAGATAGATAGATAGATAGATAGATAGATAGATAGATAGATAGATAGATAGATAGATAGATAGATAGATAGATAGATAGATAGATAAAAAAATATTTTATTCCTTAAACTCGTTAAAATAAAATAATTGTGAATAATCACAATCAATTATCTCATGGTTTCTGAGAAGTAGTTAGAACAATATTTTATTCAGTAAATATCTCAAATATTGATATCGTTTTTAACTAAGCATGATTTTGATATTCATTTTATTCAACCTTAAAAATTGCAAAGTAGAGAGAAACTGTACATTCAAGTACATGTAGGTGTTAAAAAGCATTAGCAATATGAAAATATGACCAATATCATATGTTATATGTCATTTTAAAATCTTGCCATGCGTATTTTTGGTGCTGTCTGGTCAGACAGTTTCTTGTATCCTTGTCCAGTTCAAGTTTTTTGCAGTCTGGTTTTAAACAGGTTGCAGTTCTCCGTTACTGTTCTCGTCTTTCTCACTCCAGGCCTCCACTGAGTTCAACATCATGCTCTCCACACCTTCAGCCAGAGGTTTAAACTCGTCAGCTCCCGAAGGTCACCTGTTCTCTCAAGGCTGTTTAGGAAGGTCAGCCAGTAATGAGCTGCAACTACTTTATTTGCCACGCGGAAGCTTGGAGGGATTAATTGTCCCCGCTCTGTCTCATCCGCCATCGGAGGCCCCTTTGTCAAAATGATCCATGGCTCTCGTCCCTCAGGCCCCCACTTCCATTATTAAGGTGCTCTCCGATCGATCTGACCATTTTTAACATTGTGCCCTGTAACTTTTATCAATCCTTATTATCTAATGACCAATACAGCTCCTATCTGCAACAGTCAAGAAGCTTATGCATTTTTAATTGGACCTGATTGTTGCACTAACAGCTGAATATGCAGATGGCCTCCTTCTCCCGGGCGTGGACCAATAGTAAGTGAAAGTTCTAAATTAAAAGACCCAAGAAATCAATAGAGGGGGTGTTTGTGTGAGCGAGAAGACATTCTGTTCCAAGCAGGATACTGCTTCTTTCTGTAGCGAAAATGTCTGCATATGCACCAGGTATGACCCCTGAGGAAACCGATGCTTGAAAAATCTAAATCAAACACTTAAGGGGTTTAAAAGTTAAGTTTGTTATAAGACTGCATCAGACATTTGTCCGACTGCAGCTTTTTCAAGAGCGGGAACGATGCAGAGCCACGCTGTCAGAAAATATTTTATGGGCAAAGAGCACGCAAAGCACTAATTTAAAGCTTGAATCCCTCTCATCGTGACACAACAAAGAGGGAGGTTGACAAACAGCTGGCAAGTGGGCAATTACTAGTGACAGAATACATTTTGAAGCTGCATTAGGCAAATTCATTTGACAGTTGCTCAATACGATTCTATAACATGACTGGATTATATGCTGAAAGCTCCAGCAGATGCTGCAAAGTGCATGAAAGTATTTTTAATAATGCATCTTTGAATCGCACCGAATGGAATTGGCGGAAGAGCCGCGGCAGTGTGATCAGAGCGCCTCAGGATTTGAGCTATCATCAGGACAATTGCAGAAATGACTCAGTTCCTTTGTAACAATAGGTCATTTTCTTAAATCAGAAACTTCTTGTAACTATTAAATGGGGAAAAGCATTAGAAAAGAATTAGAGAAATTTTATACTCTGTATTACAGATTTCAGCTTAATTCTCCTCTGTATTAATCCTCTTCTCAAGTTTATGGTCATCATGTTTTTTTGAGGGTGCTCCAGTAGCGGTTCGGTCTCACTTGGTGATATAGTCTCTAGATAAAACATGGCCAAAGGGGGAGGAAACTATTTTTATTATTAATTTCTATAAATGTGTTATATATGTTGGTTCAGTGGTATCATTTTCGTTAAATGTACAAGGGGGTATGGGATCAGTTCTGGAAAAACTGTGTCTGAATTTGACAGCCAGTGATCATCATGCTAAATAAATAAATAAATAAATAGAATTTCCATTAAAAATTCAGCTGACTAAAAGAATTGAAGGGGATACATGATGGGGCACAGTTTAAATGAGCATGATACTTCTGTCTATGTTCTCTTATTCTGTAAGACTTGAATGAATGTGAGAGTTACTCAACTAAATTACCTGAGCGCTTTCTCTCTCTCCCTCTTTCTCACTTTCACATACACAGAAGCTGAAAATGAGGCTAATTTGTGAAGGGATCCAAGGCAGTATTGGCCGGCAACACATTTCTAATTATCACTGCAGCTCTAGAGTGATTACTCACTCAGTCTCTTTCGGTGGTCTGCTGAAGTGTGTGTGGCTGAAAAATAGATGAGATCTTTGTCACTCAAATCACTATATGTTTTTAAGTGCTTTGGATGGGTCCATCATGCATTATGGAGCACAGTGGAGGGACTAAGGGAGCATTAACTACTTTCTCGGCTTCCCCGTTGCTTTTATGACTCTTTAAGTGTCTCTGGTATTGTGGACAGAATGATAGATGCATGGCATTGGCTGTTTTAATATAGATTTATGTTTAATGTAAAGTTTAGACCTAATTAATCTAAAGCAATATCACATGCTTAAAGATTCATTCTACGCTAGCTGAGGCAGCTAATACCACCCGTCTCCGTCTGTGGTGCTGAGGAGGAGCTTTCGCTGGAGTTTAACAGATTAGGTTTGTCAGCTTCAGTTTGATATTAGCTGCTGTTTTCTTTAGAATGCAGATGTACAGTCCTTGTGTAAAGGCAAAGAGATCAGATTAAAAGAGTAGTATTGTGCCACAGCAAAGCTAAAGCGCTAATAATAGAAGCCGTTTTCACAAAAAGGGCATGTAATTCCGGGAGCAAGACTTGACTTTGCAGCGAATGACCAAACTTTAATCCTTAAATATTGTGATAGTTATTTTACCATTTTACTATTGGAAATATGTACTAAGACTTGATCTGCTGCTTGAGATTTCCACAGCCATAGTAATTGTCTTCAAATATGAGAACACATCATACGTATAGTGACCGTAAATGAATGTGGTAAGAGGATTGTAATCATGTGCCAACAGTTTCTAGTTTCCATCACAGGCAAAAGCCTTATCGCAAAGTATAGCCTGTATTTCGAGCCAAAAGTTGTAATTCCTTCAGTGTTAATTTAAAAGCATTGTTAACGGCCCTGACTTTAAGTGTTGTCCGGGATTAGTGTCCAAACACCCAGTAGACCCTCATTATGTGGTTTTTGTGAGCATGTGTGTGTAGTGTATTTGATTTCCCTTATGGGCTCTAACAGAGGCTCCAGTACAGTTAGAGAAACTTGGCAGGTTCCTATCTGCTCAGGGTCATCCATTATTGAAGGCTTGATGGGGAATAAGTCAGACTTCATGGGCAATGAGAGCACAGACCTGTGCCTGAAGCTTGTGGAGTTGTTCTAACAGTCAGACAGGTGAGTTAGCAGAGAAGCTGCAGCATTGCAATTGGACGCATACTTTGTGCAGCACTCAGTGAACATAAAAATAAAATTCACACATCAAGTGATAGTGCACTCAAAAAGTAACATTCTATCATCATTTGTCATTTTAAACCTGCATGATTAGCCTATTTCTTCTGCAGAACACAAAAGAAGATGTTTTGAAAAAAATGTCAGTGTTCTTTTTTTGTATGTTCGTTTTCTTTAGTTGTTATGGTCCATACAAAGAAAGACAGTGGGGTTGGACTGCTCTTTTGGCTTATATATTCCTAATTGTACCATACAGTTTTGTCCTTGACTTTTCAGGGCATGAATGTAAGAAAAAAAAAACTCTCCCCTTCACTCAAATTTACGTGTTCTGAAAATGTTTCTGAAATCTTAAAATTTAGATTTTTAGGATTTAATTGCTGCGTGAATATTTAATGAAGCAAGCAATGTTCAGTTCATGATTGTTTGGATGTTGCTAATCAATTGGCATTGCGTTTTAATGGGCCATTCACACAATACTTTTTTACGTTTAAAAACGCAAGTCGCAGGACAGTAGAATAAAACAAAATGCAAAGCCTACAGATGTTTTTTTTAAGTTTAACTACTTTTACCTTGAGCAAGTTTGTAGAATGAATGCAATGAACGCGTGAATGCAACTGTCAACCCTATCAGTCTGGTGATGCTTTTATGGAAACTCTGCAAAAATGTGTTCTGTGTGAACGGCCTCAGTCACTACTATCATTTCCCGAAAAAATTGTTTCAAAATTCCTTGTGAGAAAAGTTTCTTTATTAAAGGGTTAGTTAACTCAAAAATCTTCTTTTGCGTTCCACAGAGGAAATAGTCACGCAGGTTTGGAATGACATGAGGGCGAGTAAAAGATGATAGAATTTTTATTGGTGAATTATGCCTTTTAAAATCAGGGTTCAAAAAAACGAAAACCTGAGTTTGACTGCAGTGTGAAAAGCCCAGGAGGGACTGGATCTTGAAAGAGAAATCGTAGGCTCTAACATGGTAGGAAACCATAGCTTTGAGTGATGGGTAATTAAAACAGGTCATGTCTACCTCATTAACAGCGCTTTTCAACCTATGATTCATACTGGAGGTTTTCAGCTGATAAGGATATCCGAAGTGGCCACAAACCTGTAGTTTTACCTCAACCATCCACTTTCCTAATGACTATTTAACATTATAACATCAAATGGGACTGTGTACATGAGGGACTTTGGATTTGTTAGATAAATTCTTCCCTGTGTCATTTAGCCAAGTCCTGTCAGTGTCAGCCTGTCACTCACAGCCAGATCTGACTCATCGGTGAGACTGTTGTGACAGCAGCTGTCTTACGTAGTCTTCCATCTCTTTGCCTTCTAAGCCCACATTGGGTCTAAACGTCAAGATTCTGTTAAGGGTGCCTTCATCAGACATCAGAATCATTGGCGCTCTCCTTCAAGTTCCCTTTCTCCTCCCCCGCAGACGCACCTCGGGTTGGCGGAAGCCTCCATCGTTTCCTTTGTAGTGCACATCTGTTCAGCATTAAGTGACACAGCTGATTAGCCTCAGTCAGGTCTTAATAAGACAAGCTCAGCTCCTCGCCAAACCGAAATCAGTGCTCTCGGGCTTGTCCCCAAGCCACATCCCATCACGAAAGCCCTGACTCAGATTAATACATCATCCAGGTTCCATATTCTGGAAGTCTCATTACTAGGAATGAATGTTACGTCGCCTTGTCACCTGAGCGGCAGAGTGAATTTGTTTTATTGTTGTTATTGTTTGTTTTTTTCTCTGTGTGTCGGCTTCTGCAGTTTTGTAGGTAATGATAATGTGTTTATGACATCTTCCCCTCTAGGTGTGTCAGAGGCGATTCGCCGACTCTCGTTTGCTCTCGAGTCACTGCGTGACTTCTGTATAGTCTGATTGGACTGACACAGAGGCTTCACACCAGAAATGGCTCACAGTCTATTTGAAATATACGCCAAGACACCACAAGCATTTGTTATCCACAATCTCTCCAGCTCAAATGCGTATATGGGTTGTCTGTTCAAGTACATCGTGCATTATGAATATAGTCAGACATAAATAGCATGTTTTTGGTACACTGCTGTTATTATTCCCCTCCACTACAGCTATGGCCACATTTGCCTAATTGCACCAGGTGTTCATGTGTATGTGTGCAGGGAGAACAAAGCCGAACAGGCAGCGCTACGCGCCTGTGTTTCTAAGTTTGACCGTGAATGCTGAAGCGTGTGGGTGTACGCTCACTCCCGACTCTCTTTCTCATCGTAGCGGCAAGGGGTCGAACTTATTTCCACTATCTGCCATTGTCTCCGTGCTGCCCCCCTCCACGTCGATGCCCCAACTTTGTGATCTGTGTGTCCCAGCCCACCTGTTCAGTGCTCATTACTGTCAGCAGCATGGTTAATAAATATCCAGGTGGAGAGATCTTCCCATCGGCCCTGCTTCATCTCCATAAGTCTCCCTCTACACACACACACACACACACCATGGACGAGCCTGACAGCGTTCATGATTACACTGTAAGTACGGCCGTTTTTCACCCCATGCCTAAACACTGACACTGCACTCCATCTTGCGCACACACACACACATACAGGAAAGTACTGAACTTACAAAGGCTAGGAATTTATAAAGTGAGTTTGAGTTTGAAAGCTAATGTGTAAATGCCAGCTTTTTTGGCTTAATGTTTTAGTGTGCAGGTTGGAGGGAAGTTGCATTGAGCGGATAAACAATTTTCATTCTTGGTTGAAGAATGTTTCATTCACCATTCCAACTGTTTTAAAACTTTATGAACTCCACAAAACGTCTTTTCACTTCAGAATATCTTGTTAATGTTTCCAAATATATTAGATTACTAGCAGAATGTGAGGCTTTTACTCAAATTATTGTGGATTAAAGTTGTAAATGGCTTTCAACTGTTTGGCAACCTAATACAGTACCAAAAGTGTATTGTACAAAAGTCTACAAAAATGTCCTTAAAGGCCCACTGAAGTTCCTTGGAACACGCAGCTTTGTGTGATGCATTGACGTAATTTCCACTGAAACAGGAAGCTGAGGCGGGACATATTGACTGGCTCCTCTCCCTTTTCAAATAGCCAATAGTGTTTAGTTTACCTCACAGACTGCAAGTCGTACTTGACAGCACCATGGAAGCGAATCCAAGCGCTGATGATACGTTGGATTCAGTAGTAGAGGTGTGAATAAATTCTAGCCATTTCATTCTCAACCAACGTACAGTTGGAAAACGGAATAAAACTTGAGCATTTGAGCAACCAAACACGCATCGTCAACCCATATTGTTCCGTGATGTGTCAACGGTCGTTTTGGCCAGGTGGTATTTATAGCATAGGGGGCGGGATGCTTTAGATTCTAGAGAGCATTTGATTGAACAGAAGATATGATGAGAAGCTGAAGTCCGCGGTGATGTCATAAAAATCTGTGATCCATTTTAGCGGAAGTGAGAGACTAAGTTTTGAATGCTTATATCTCCTAAATGTCAATTTTGTCATTGTTTTGGAACACACCAGCTTATTCATAGCAAAATATTCATACTAAAAACTAAAAACTAAAAAAAATATTTCAGGGGGCCTTTAAATTCAAACATAAAAAAATAGGATTTAATCTTTGCTGCATGCGATCTTTTATTTGATGTATATATGTATAGAGAGGAACAGGATCAGGACAGGAAAGGACTATTAGCCAGGACTTGCCTGTGGCTCCGACACTATCAAGATACTTTACCTACAATAACACAAACATTTATTTTATGAAAAAAAAACTTAAGTCTCCATCAAGAATGAGAATGCCCCATCTTTGACAAGTATTGTGAAGGTTTTTGAAGGATTTACATAAATATAAATTGGGTTTTGATCATGCACATAGGCTAGATGGGGGAGTTAGAGTGGCCAGCTTTCCTTAGTACTCCAAACTCTACTAGGCCATGACTGCTGCCTGTAAAGTCTGTGGAAATGACAGCGAGTACACAGACACTTGATTCTGAAGAAGCAATCAAACTCTAAGGCATTTAATGCACTGCCTTGAGTCTGAGCCACAGCAATTGGGTTTGATAGCCGTGTCATTATGAGAGGAGGGCGTCTGGAGGTCTTCAGGAGTCAGGGATTACAGAGGGGAGTGGGTAAGAGTGTGCGTGTCACTCCAAGCCCTCTCAGCAAAACTCCCACCTTTCTACTGATTCCCCCTCTGTCAAGAGTCTGGGCTGGAGAGCAGCACTTGACCACATGATAGCTTGTCTGCACAGACAGCACCAAGGACACTCAGGGATTCATGCAAAAAGTTAGGATTGGGATTCATTGACATTGAGAAAACATTGTGGAGAGGATAACTATAAAGAACAGTGTCTTGATTAAACGGAAGATGTTTGGTCAAAACTGTATGCATGTTTCCATATTTATAGAGGTGGACTGTAACCTATAACCTCCATGAAGTCCCAGACAACTTTGTAGCATAAGTGAAGGGTATATTGGATGCTGTAAATGCAGCAAAATGATGCAGATGTCTGGGTAAGAGTGTCATCATCAGTGTACAGATGTGTGGAGAAGAGCTTGGGCCTCTCTCTCTCTTTCTCTCTCTCTCTCTCTCTCTCTCTCTCTCTCTCTCTCTCTCTCTCTCTCTCTCTCTCTCTCTCTCTCTCTCTCTCTCTCTCTTTGATTGGGCTATCTGTGTGGCACCCGTCGTTTGCCACTACTTCACTTTGATTAGCGGTTCCATGAAAACGTATGCTCCGCTCTCAAAGAAAACTGGGGGAGTCGCTACCTGTCAGGAAATTCACAAACAAGCCTATGTAAAGCTGGGCACGCCGCATACATTAAACTCTAATCCACCTAGCCATTTCATTGTGGGGCTGATTTGCTAAATCCCCCCTGACTCCCCCCTTCCCAGCGCTCTTCCCACATCTGACGAGCACATCCCAGGACGACAGGAAAGGAGGTGCAGAACCAGCCCCCCAAACCACGATCGGGGGAAAGAGATCGCTCTGCAAAGTGTACTACAAAGGCATCCCAACAGATGCTGTGAATACCAAAAAAGCCCCTCTCAAACAGTATATGAATTAATCAGAGCACAGGTAGATAAATAAATAATGTATATAAGGAGCTAATTAAACGTGTTTATTCCTGTTATCATATGCTGCCCCCATTTTCGCCTTTCTCAAAGCCATGAATCTTTAAGTGCTTGTTAAATTGGTCTCAGGGGCCAGCATGGTGGCAGAGGGGCGGTCAGCACCTGTCTCTGCTGAAGGCAGGTGCGTGACCAACAGCCCATGATCCTCCACTGAGCTGGGCTCCGTGAGGGGAGACGGGAGGAGGCAGGCATCACGCTGGGAGGTTAGCGTCCAGACGAGGAACGGCTGACAGGGCCGGCCGTCACAGCCCCAGCTCGGCTTTGATTAATGAGGGCATTTGAAAGACAATTAGCGGGAGCAGATTTACCTTCAACCGCCTTATCAATCAGAGGCTTTTAATTCAAAGTAGAGCACCCCCTGTCACAAAACGGGTGTATCAGCACAGAGCCTCCGATTCGCAGACAGCTAAACAGTGCCAGCGGGGGGCGAGGAGAAAGAGGGCGTTGGGAGCTTCGTAAACAAAGCAAACTTTCAGGCCTTAAAGTCGAAGAACTCTTGTATAACTTTGACTGTAAGTTTCTCAAACTGCCTCCTTGGCTTTTTACGGAGCCCCTAAAGGGACATGGTGAAGGAAAAAATATGAGATATGAGGAAAAATTATTTGTCAATGCTTTTGCGTTCTCTCGCAAATGTTTTGCATTCCACCGAGAAAGTTTGCGTTCCCTCGCAAAAATATTTGCGTTCCGCCGAGAAACTTTGCGTTCACGCACAAAGAGCTCAGAAGGTGTTACGAGCGAACGCAAAGTTTCTCGGGGAATGCAAAACATTTGCGAGAAACGCAAAAGCATTTATTTATTATTTTTTCTGCCATCTCATTTTTTTTCCACCACCATGTCCCTTTAGGGGATCCATAGCTTTTGCTGAGAACCCAAGATTTATTGATCAATGCAAGGAAAATAAAACTTATTAAAGCAGACCATATTTCACTGCATTCATAAAGACTGAATTCTGATGTGAATGTGTAAATTGTACCATCTGTGGGTAGATTTAATAAAATACAGCCATGCTGACATTTAACAAGGTTTTAAGCCTCCTAATTATTAAGTAATGATCCCAAATTGCAGACATAAATCATGTTGGTGGGTGTTATGCCGATGACTTTGTACAGTGTTAGCATTCACGCACATGTAGCCCACTGCAGCACAGAATTCTTGTTCTGTAAAAAATCTCTCTCTCTCTCTCTCTCTCTCTCTCTATATATATATATAGCCCTCAACAAATATACAGTATCAGGACTTACTCTCTTTAGGAACTGTGCGCAATTACACACGTTAGTCATTCTTAAAATTATTCGAACCATTGGAGGAATGACGAACACTCGATTCACCTGAGCGCTCAAGGGGATTTAAAACAGAAATGTGTTTTTATAAAGCTAGAACAAGTGAGTAAAGAAGCATCTCTATCGATCTGACTCCTTGTAGATTAAGCAAGTGCAAGGGGTGAAAAGAAACAAACACATGAGGTAGACAGTACCTCTGGGAGGAAAATCAATATGGCTGCCCCACTCGGTCTTCTCCGGTCAAACTATTCTCACTGGGCTGCGGAAGCTGCAAGGGGAGTGAGTGGACGGACATTTTTTACATGGACATATAGAAAGATTTAGCTCTGACAGACAACAAAAATGTTTAGATTGATTATTTCAAATAGAGCTGAATAGATTTGAAACAAATGCAATAATGACACCACAGTTCTCATTTGTCTGCACTGCCGAGAGCTATTAGAAATGTACAGCAGATCCGTAGAAACGAGACCGAATCTGGACACCGCTTGCCTGACCCCGAGAAAGAACTTGAAAATGACTGTAGTTTGCCAGCTGGCATTAACAGTCAGACCTGCCTTCATAGGGACATGACATCATTAGAGAAGAGGTCAGCTAGGGAAGAGAACTACTCCAACATAGAAAGCGAGGAAATTACTCCACAAAAGACTTCGCTCTGGAAAATGAAGAGAAACCTGACAATGAGAGGAGAGATCTGTTAGTCCGTCGCACACCCTCGTTTGTGCTATGACTGACATTAAACCCACAGGCAAGGCTAGCCCACTAGCTTTCCTTCAGCTACAGCCCAGTCCGCTGTGCTGGCGCCCCTCTATTTTCCATTAGCCATTTATTTCACGGAGAATTTACTTGCTGTATGGCATAATTGCTATGTAGGGCTTTCCTAATGCACTGGGTGCATTGGACATTTGGAAGGTGATCTTTTACACAGGTGCAGTTAGACGTTATTGGATTTTAATTGTCCATTATTTGCTGCAAATACTGAAACACTTGATTTAACTTCAAGATTGGATTATAGAAAATAACTAATAATTGGTTCACTATTATGCATTTAGGTCCAAAGCAACTTAAATCACAGGCAAGGTGTACATTTTATCAGTTCATTATTTCACGGGAATTAAACCCATGACCTCAGCGTTTCTAATACCATGGTCTGTTTGGTGAAGTACTTATGTCATTGTTGTATTATTTGCATGTTTATGCAATGATTTAAATGGTTGTAATTACTTCATTAATTTTTGGAGATTGTTCGTTCAAATTGGCGCTCCCTGTATTTATATGTATTTATACACTACTATTCAAAAGTCTCTTTTATACTCCCCAAGGATGCATTTATTTGATCATAAACATAGTAAAAACAGTAATATTGTGAAATATTATTACAATTTAAGAACTTTAAAATGTAATTTAAACATGTAATGGCAAAGCGGAAATTTCCATAGCCATTACTTGTATTCAGTGTCGCATAATCCTTCAGAAATCATTGTAATATGATGATTTCTTATTATAACCAATGATGTGAAAGTTGTGCATCTTTTTTTTGTGTGTGGAAACTGTTATACATTTTTTCAGGATTCTTATGATAAATAGAAAGTTGGGAAAAAAACAGCTTTTATTGGAAATAGAAATCTTTTGTAAAATTATAAATGTCTTTACTGTCAGTGATCTTTACCACTTCTGATCAATGTAATGCCTCCTTGCTGAATAAAAGTATTAATTTATATTAAAAAAACTTACTGACCAAGGTACATGGTAAAATGGTAATAATAATAATAATAATACATGGTATTACCATTACCAAGTTTTTGCAAATTAACAATATTAAAGCATTGCTTTGTGTCAAACTCTTTACTATTTCCCATATCCTTACCAGGCACTTATATGGAAAAAGTTAGGTAGGCCTATTAGTTTAATGGTTCATGTAGCAGTCCTAATTTGTGGTTTGCCCTCACCGTATGACACCACGTGTTTAATGTATTTACAGGACGAAAGAGAGCGCACACGTGTCATTAACCCACATTTCCCAGTAGTAATAGTCATAGTGTGTGTAGCTTTGAGGGTTCATTAGTGACGTTTTATAAGGAGCCGTTTGCATAGAAACCGGTGATTTGTTTTCCAATGTTTGCTGTATCTAGGAGACAGAGCAATGTAAATTTATTTAGTTTCATAATAGATATTTGCTCTCAGAGAAGAATTTAAAAAAAAAGATAATTTTATTTTTCAATAACGAGGGCACCTTAATTATCTCTCTCGCTTTCATAACTTTCTGGGGCCCAGTTACTGCAAATTAGTCATCCATTGTGTGTTTGGAATTCCACATGCATACAGCAAGTATTGAATGACAAATTGCAATAAGTATTTGTCTCTAGTGGAGACCAAACTAGGGACTATAATGATATTCATTTTCAAACAGGAGAACATTCTAATAGGCAATTAAGACGATCAAGCCTGCCAAGCTACATGTGAAGAATGGAGACCCAGTGCCAGCCATTACGTGTCCACCCCCTTTCCACTTTTCCCCAGCTGGATCTTTGTCTAACATGTGTGCGCGTACGACACGAGGAGCAGGAGGGTGCGCGGGGGTGTCGGGGGGAGCTCCAAAAGCACAATATAATTGAACTTTCCACATTACTTCTCACTAATATGTGCTGCCACTTGGTCTCATTAGTGGAATGATGTGCTCTCCAGTTCAGGAATGAACTCTTTGCCCGAGTAATTAAAGCTCCTAAAGTTTCCAGTCCTTTGTTTAAAGAATTCGTCCTTGTGCTCTCCATGCCCCATCAGCTGCCTAATTAGCAGGGCCTTTGTGTGATTAAAAATTCTCACAGAGATTCCATTGGATATTTTCCTCTGTTAATGAGTGTTTGTGGACAGCTGGGAACAGGCGCCGGCTCCCTCCTCGCCGGACCTCCTGTGCACCGGGCCAGACCTCTGTCAGGGCCCAGGAGTGAAAGCTGTCATTTCTGTAATGGGGATGGAAATTGGTCAAAACCAGCGCTGGCCTCCCGTAGGACTGGAAATGCCTTGAAATATAAATGAGGATGAATATTCATATTTCTCCTTCTCTCTTTTTCACCCCCTGATTCAATAAAAGTGCTGAGTATTAATATACATGTCAGTCAGATTAGGAAGCCCCTCGGAACTCGGCGCCAGCGTCTGCCCATTAATGCGTCCCTGGCTTAATTTGCTATTATTCTCAGGTTCTTTCTGTCCCCAAAGTTGGGGTCACCTTCTCCACTGAGAATTGCTCACTGGAATATTTCCCTTTTGTAATGTTTCTCCCCACTAAGTGAGAGAGAGAGAGAGAGAGAGAGAGAGAGAGAGAGAGAGAGAGAGAGAGAGAGAGAGAGAGAGAGAGAGAGAGAGAGAGAGAGAGAGAGAGAGAGAGAGAGAGAGAGAGAGAGAGAGAGAGAGAGAGAGAGAGAGAGAGAGAGAGAGAGAGAGAGAGAGAGAGAGAGAGAGACAGTATGTGTGTGGAGAGAGGAGCAGAGAAGCATTTAATGAAGCCCACTCGGAAGTACGAAAAGTAGGGGTCAAACTCAAATGAAAGAGGAAAGAAAAGCAGTGCATGCACTTGCCAGAACTGGAACCTTGAGTGGGGAAAAGGGGGGGAGGGTGCCTGAAAAGAGACAGTTGGCCGGTATCACTGGACTGTTCCAAAAAAGCTACTTGTAACGGAGGCCAGCTAGTAAGAGCTGTGCAAGTAAACCTCACTCCCCTGGCCTCAAGAGGCACACTGGCAACTGATGCTAGAGGCTAAAGACTCTTTTGTGTCCTTGTTAACGTGCCAGCCTCCCATGCCAATGATCCTGGTTCGAATCCCGCTCAGAGCAGTGCAAGTAGGACCATACTATTGTATAGTGCAAGTGGTTCTTAACTGGTTTTGCTTCAAGACTTGATTTGACATCAAATAGTGACCAAAACTGTTTATCACACAAGTATACAAAATGTCTGTATAAAAACTAAAATGTATTAATATTATTATTATATATTAATATTTTATAGTTTTTTTAGTGACTCTTTCTGCAGCTTACATACCCAGACAGCAACATAGTGTCGGCCCAGATCCGGCCCACATCTGGTACATGTGGATTTCACGCGTACCAGATGTGGGCCGACACTATAGGGGCTTTCGACCGGAGGAACCTTTTCATAGTTCCTAGAACTATTTGCGGAAGTATCTGGATTTCACTTTGTTCGCACTGCAGGAACTAGGAATGATTTTAGGTCTAAGAACTCCTTTTGGAGGAACTAATTTAGCTCCTACTTTAAAATAGGGTCTAAACCAGCACTATAGGAACTACCAGTGACGTTAGTGTACGCTGATTGAAAAAAAAAAAAGCCGTGTACACACACAGATTATAGCCTATATATTTACTCCACAAACTAAGGCTACGTCTACATTAATCCGGATACATTTAAAAACGCCGTTTCCTGATACATTTAAAAACCGTAGTGTCCGTGATGTCACCCGTAGGTTTCTGAAGAGCATTTTTGAAGCCAAAAGCCGGCCGTCGCCATCTTGGCAGCCACTCCCGGATAACAGAGAATGGGCAAAGAGGCGGGATGTGGGTGGAGCTGAGGTACCTGGTTGCTGAAACTACGCCCTCCTAGCTCAATGTGATCAAGTTAGCTCAGGGCCTCAGGCTTAGGAGCTAATGCTATATGCTACTGGCAGTACCGTGTCTGTGCCAAGTGTGCGACCGCACAGGCCCTCGCACTAAAGTGACAGCTGACTTGATGTAAAGCTGCCCTTCAAAATACTATAATAGTTAAACATAGCTAAAAGTGAGACTATGTCTGTCGCGAAGCTTAGAAGTTTAAGTAAATGCACTAGAAATCCGCGCTCATTCAAGGATGTGCATTTATTGCATGGATGGAGAAAGCACTGACACCTGCAGGATTTCACTACACGCACAGTTTTTTTTTAACACTAAAACGTTAAATAAGCATAGTCTATCTATTCCGTGAGAGCAACTGTATTGCAGAACAAGTGTAGCCTCTATATCCATAGACGTTTTTAAATCTGAAAACTCCAAAAAGCAACGAAATTGTCAGACATCCATTAGTGCATGTTCACAGAGGTTGTTCTCTCGATACTCGACAATGACGGAATCCAAAGGCGTGGGCGAAGGTATAATGCGTGTATTAAATTGTATGAAATAATCCTGAAAAAAACACAAACACGGCAGAGATGCCAAGTTCAGCAGCTGGAATTAGCTGAGGTGACGTGACGCTAACAAACAGCAGACAGACAAACGGCTAGTAGTGACAGCAGCGGCAATTAATTATGCAGAACTTTAAGGCTTTATATAATTTAAAAGGATGAGTTATAAAAAAAAAATTCACTCACTTTACAGTTTTCATGAAGGGAAAAATTTGCTATATAGACCAAAGCCAATTTTTGTACCAGGCTGTACACATATTTTTTTCTGCTGTAAAGTTGGCCATTTTAACATGGGGAAATATGGAATTGACTCCCTTTTGGAGCCTGTCTCTAGCGGCCAGTCGTTGAATTGCAGTTTAAGTCACTTCCGTGTTGGCTTCAAGAGAGAGACTGGAAGGTTGCCGCTCAGGCCTAACTCTACGAACATGGAAAACTGGGATAGATGGCTATCTCAACCTTTACGCAAAGGAGAAAATCCAACTCAACTTTGAGGGGACCAAGCTAAAAACCTTTTCCTATACTGTTTACTTTCTTTGTATAACAGTTCTATCTAATAACATATTAGACAGGACTATTAAACAGATCATAAACTAATGGAGAATAGGAGCGCTGTGTGCTCAGGCTCTGGCGTTCTCAGCGCCATCAAAATAAAGGTCCACCGCACCGTCAAAATAAAAGTCACAACAACAAGCGCGGCTTACTTCACTTCAGAGTTTCCTACTGGCGGAATGCAACCAGGAGAACGTCCTATTGGAACCTTTAGTTCTCGGGGGAACCAACCCGGTGGCTAGTTCCTAGCTACCCGGTGTGAAAGCCCCTTATGTTGCTGTCTGGGTAGTCACAGAAGTCATTGAGTAAGTGAGTCTGAATAATTCATTCAACTAAATCTTTCAAAAACACTGATTCATTCAGGAATGAAACCAGTGGCTGTCCTTGTGAGTTAGACAGTGAATCATTCACTGACACCGATTTGAACACTGCTATAAACATTAACAACAGAATTATTTAGTTTATCACTGTGTCTAATATTTCTACGTTTTCAGAGCTCTATACCAAAATGAAACGACTTATTGCGAGCAAGTGCAGGATGGGCTTAAGGATATGTGAGCTCACCGCTCACGAGGCTTGAGGCAACACAAGACAAATCAATGATGTGATAAGTACTTGACATGGGTTTGGAGAAACTGTTGAAGCAGGCGATTCTGTGAAAGTTTAATTACAGTTCAGGAGCAATAGATAGATTTCTGGAAACATCATTATAAACGGAGAGCTTGTGCATCGGGGCTCCCGGCTGATTATCCTTCTATTTAAAGCGCCACATTTCCAGAGAACAGGTGATCTGAAGACAGAACATCTTACTGAACAATCTACACCTGAAATGACATGTTTTGCTTTGAAATTTAATTGAACAAAATGACAGGAAATGATTCCTTGCCTTGACTAAATATGATTTTCAAAAGAAGTGTGATGTGTCTAGTGATAAAGGCCCTGTAGTGAAGGTTAAACTGATTAGATTTGATTATCAAATAATGAATGAGACACTGATTTAGTCTTAATTGCATGCTCCGATGACTGTGTTGTTTGACACGCATCATGTGTTCACTTTGTAAATATAATCCAGCTCTTTATTCTTCAGCCTTTGGTTTTTACTCTCTGGTGCTACACTGCTCTGCTTGGAGTTGTCAGTGTCTTAAAGTCGGCATGAAATGTAAATTCACCTACTACTTTCTAAATACATGTTATATATCTTATTGTGAACTATTCTTCCATGTATACATTTCATTTTGTAAAAAAAATACCTGTAATTTTAAATGAAATGTTTAACTCAATCTTCCAGTGAAACCGGCAGATTTTTCTCTGATGAAGTATGTACACATTCAGATCTGCCTCCATCAACCGTGGAAGGATAGAACCAAGTCTCGCCCCTTTTCTCTTTTAATAATCTGTTTCACTCGGATGAATGTCACAATATGGAAGAAAAGGTACAAAAATTACTTAAACTTAACCAGGTTTGTAATTTGTGAAGAAGAAAAAAATAGTATGTTCTTGAGTAATATTTGACATCCCCACCTCCTTTTGGTTTCTAATTATTTGGTTTTGCTTAAAATTAAGTGTTTTTCAGCCACAGCTGCTAGATTGTCCTGTTTGGTGACTTGAGTGTATGTAATCAGCAGCTGTGCTAAATGTTGTTTCATTAGGTGTGAAAAGGCCCAATAACTCAACCGCCACCAGACAAACCTCCTCCTGGCGCTGGCTGATTATTAATCTGTTTTTCATTTCGTCTGCACCAATGCAGGAACTCCGTAAAGGGAAAACGACATACATCGCTGGTTGCCCCTCTGTGAAGTTGAGAGTCAGATGGTTGAGAAGCTCTTAAACACTCCAGCCTTGAGTGATGATGTGCTATTGTTACCAAGTAAGTGACTGATTTGAACGATTTTGTTGTAACCACACAATACAGTACTGAACATTAACTGAAACTTGAAAGACTGTTGTCTTATCTCATGTAAATGAATGTTCGTTCAAAAGGCACTGTCATGTAATGACAAATACAGAGAGCTAGTATTGTATATTATTATTTTGAAAATGTAGAATGAGGTTCCCTCAAATATTAGCGCAAAAGCTACAGTCCGTATATTCTCCCCTCCCTATAACGCAGGAAGTGTTGTTTGTTGTACAAAATAAATCATACTGTGGATGTGGCAGGACAGAGCAGAGATAGAAGGCCCTTGAGGTAAAAAAAAAAAAAAAACAAGTAAGGAGACATGACCTCTTTTTTCCCTCGGAAAGGCTTGACAGTGTGAGTGTCTTCTACTTGTCTTTTTTCATCCTGAATAGATTATCGCAGGGCCTAATTTGCTTGGTGAGAGCCATGGAAGAGTGAACCAAGCCCTCCCCTCTCATTTCTTCAGGGATGACTTCTGAAGCTCTTAATAAGGCGACAAGTACGCCTTCCCGTATTAAAATACATCAAAACCACTAATCCTTGTAGATTGGAGCCACCCACTGATTCAGATTGTCATTATGTATTTCATAAACGTTCCAGTCTGAGGTTTTTATGCTCCTAGATAAAAGAAAGTAGAGAAACCTCAAGAAGTGGTGGGTGGAGGAGGAAGGTGTAAATGTTCTTTTCATTAGCATTCCTTGCTTTCTCCCGAGTTAAACCCGAAAAGGCTGACTACCGAAACATTCTCTATGGCTGTTTTCCACCTAAGATGAAAGCCCCATTTGTGGTGGCGATAATGGTTGCGGAGCCATGTCATTTGACGTGGCTTGTGTTTCTCTGTTCTCCATCATTTAATTGGGTTTAAGGAGCGTGAGAACACTGCAGACTTTGTGACCATCGCAACTAATTGACCAGACGAACATTACTTACAGTGGTGCACCACTGTGAAAACAAGGGAGGTGGAGAGAGCCTTCACTTTCCCCTATTTGTAGGAATTGAGCAGTTTTATGTTACAATTTCACATTCGAAGCCAGCAAATAGAAGGAACCGATCCTCTTTTTCGAAACATGCAGCACTGCAGTCTGGAGTCATTTTCTCTTTACTCAAGCTGATAAGTTGATTGCTGATAAAGTATGATTAATTTCAATAAGCTAACTAATTAAAGTGGAATTTTATCTAAATAAGTCAGCTTTGATAGCTATAGACATGAATTTTAAGTTGAAACTAAAGTTGGCGGTTGACATTTGTTATTTAATTTTCTTCTGTAGAGCCACTCTAACAGGATTTTCTCATTGTCTTCCATTATACTGAATGTGCTTTTCCTATTCAATTAGCCTTTAAGCAACTAAGAGAAGTCCATGAAGTAATATGGCTCTGGCATTTCTTTACCGAAATTAAATGTATAATTAAACGTAATTGAAGACGTAATTGTTCCTGGCAGCAAATAATAGAACTAAATTGTGCCTGTAAGGAGAATCAATATAAATGCTGACATTCCTCTTGCGTCTGAAAAGAAGTTTGTCAATTCGGGACCCGACGAGAGGAACTCAAGGGGGGAAAACACAATTGGACCTCTTTGGGTGAAAAAAGAAGGTGGCTGTTAAAATGGACTCTTCTATTTTTCATGAACAAGGTCACTTATCAGTGACCGGAAAGGCACCAAGTTCTCTTCATCAATTTAATAAGGATTCAAAGTAGAAAAATAGTACGGTCATTTCTTTGTAATACACCCCTGGGCTTTTTATTATGACTTCATTTCCCAGTGTAATATTGGAATGTCTCTATAATTGTAAAAGTGTAATAGACTCTAATAGAATTTCATTTTGAACCCTGAATGGTCTATGCCATCGCTGCTCAATTTGAGTAGAATAATGATTTTTAATGTCCACACATGGCTTCCTGTGACCTTATTCAATCTCAGGCCTGATCAGGAAATATATCGATTCAATTACAGCCTGATGACAAGCCAACTGAGGAGAGGAGGGAAAAAAGGTCAGCACATATTTGAAAATGTAAATCTTAACAATGTCTTTTGGGTTTGCTGAAAAAAGCCATTATCAAATGCCATTTGGGTCCAACAGCACCAGGCCTCTTTTTCTCCCTCTCCCTCTCTTTTCCCTGAGCGATGGGAATCGTTACAACATGTTCAACACTGAGGACGGACTTTCCTATTGTCTGGACTTGTTATATGCGAAGTCATTTCACAGGAAGGGGCTGTCTTTTTATTGGGTTAGGTCTGTGCTCTGTACCGCTACTTGTCATGCGACTAAAAGATGTTTTGCTGTTTGACGGCCTTGCCGCTGTATTTCCTCTTCATAAGTCCAAGGATGCAGCTCTGTGTTTGTAGTTATTGGCGGAATTTTAAAATGCACCGAAGTGCTCCAATTCCACTCAGAGCAAATTACATGCACATCACAACGGCTGCTAATTCTTAGTTTGGTCATTAAAAACTCATTAAAATTAAAGTGTTCATTTGCATAGCTCTGTGTGTTGCATCATAAATTATTAATTGAAAATAAATAAATGAATGCAATTTGGAGGAATAAGTGGCGGAACACATGCACCTGCAGAGCTGTTTTGACTGTTTTTTGTCAACACACTGAGAAAAAAAACAAAAGGGGGAAGTTGGTGAATCTGATGTTGTTCAAGGTTGTTTTGTGGACTTTTTTTGCATGATGGCTCTTTGTGACTGATTTTAATATACAGACTATTTTTTTTAAAGTACTTTGTACAAGAAGCCTGTCTAGAGCAGAACACAAAACTATCTTTTACCTGCTCATACAATGAATTGTCTTCCTAAATGTTGAAATCCATTAACTCTGGTTGTTCCCTAGCACTTATATTGCACTTAGGATTGCTTCAGAAACTAGGATTTGACATTCAGCGTTGCCTTCAATACTTGATTAAAGTACGTACAGTTATGTGTCAGGCGCTGCCGTGCCTTTATGCCTCGTTTGATATTTTCTGCTGTTATATTGTCTCTTTTTTTCATTTGCAAGCATTGGTAATTGCAGCCCTTTTTCAAATCACTTCATTAATTAAATGAGATTGGAAAAGGTTTTGTGCTAATGGATTACGCAGGGGCCTGGTGGCTCAGCCCTGTTTACCCGAGGTCACATTTCATTTGCTGCCTATGTCAAGCGACTAGCGGCAGGACCCTCTGAGGCAGGCCAATCAATGTCTCCGTGCCCAAGCCCTCAAATGAATCCATTAAAGTTATGCGGATGCATCCTGCCTGGGTGGAGAGGGAGAAAAAAAAGGTCTCCTGATACCTCTGATAGAAATTAGCCATGAATTAGGAGCAAGGCTGCCTCAGTCTGGAAACAGGCCAAAGCAGAATTAATAGGCCATCAGTGCCTCTTGTGTGTTAAATCCCATTTGTTCGCAGTGTTTCATGAAAGTGTTTTTTTTTTTTTTTTCTGCTATGTTTGGCCTTGCCTATAAGGACCCCCATGCTCCAACCACCACAACCTCAGCCTGTTAAAGAGTTCACCCCCAAATCAAAATTCTTTCATTATTAACTCACCATCATGTTATTCCAAACCTGGACGCTGTTATTTTTTTCTGTCAAACACAAACTGAGAATACAAACAATTTGAACTATCCAGCTCCAAAAAAGCAACATTGGTTCAGTAATGATGTCACAACTGGTACGCCATTTTTGTAGTCTGTTTAGAGATTATTAAGTGAATGACAAATTTGTGTAAATATGTGCAAAAAAAAATCTAATTACATATTGTGCATAACACCAAAACACTATTGGACACTTTGAACTGTTACTATGAAAATCGTTTAAAATAACAGATAAACATAAAGGCATTCAAGTTTGAAACAACATGAGAGTAAGCAAATAATGACACAATTTAAATTTCAGGGTAAGATACAAAGAGGCCGTGTTGGACAGAGGCTTTGGAGACGTGTAGAACATCCACTTGCTTCTGGTCCACAGGCTGTATGTTCATGATCTGAATCTCCTGAACTAATCTTAACTGCAGATCTCTCTCCTCCGACTGCAGATGAGACCCCTCAGTGCGGCATCATTATTTTTCGCTGTGTGGAGAGGCATGAGATATAGACATGAGATAATTATTAGACATATACTTTATACATAAAGTAATGGCTCTTGGCATCTGTGATTCAGAGGAGCTGTCTGGCTCCTTTTCTCATGCCCACTCATATTGAAGCTCTGCATAATTCATTGGAATGTTGCCCTTAATAAAGCGCCGAGTCGTACTGTGAGGCTTTACCGTGTACAGTTCTGTCTCTCTGTTCACTTTGGCTGTTGCTGAGTGTAGTTTTGTCCCTTAAAGACCAATTAGCAGCCTTTGTTTAGTGCAGCGTAATCGTTTAAACTGATGGATCAAGCTGTTTTCATCACACTCAGTTTCAGAGACTATGAAAGTTTGCAGAAGGAGCGGATAAAACAGAAAAAGCTCTATCATTTATTCTGTTCCCCAGCTGAGCTTGGCTGATTGTGTATGCTTACACGTCACTGACCAGCAGCAAAGGTAACCTCTAAATGAACTTTTGCAAACTAACGTAGGAACTGGCAACTCATTTCAGGTGGCTGAAAACCACCTAACATCCGGGATTTGGTGAAATCCAATTACCTAAGGTTTCAAGTGTACAAATTGTCCTTTGTTTATATCATAACCTTACTTTTTTATCAATCTTTAGAAACCTTCTGCCACACTGTTGTTTTGTTTTTATTTCACTGAGATTTTTATTTCCGTGACTGGCAGCTAATTTGATCTAATACAACTAAAATGAGCCAAGTGTTCACTAGCTAAAATGTTGGACCGAACACTTGTGTTTATTAATGCATGTCAGTTCTACCAGAAAGACTCGGGAGGCAACATACCGTTACAAGTATACATTTATTAGTATACAAGTACATAGCCCAGCAAGCAAATATTATAATATAGTTCTTTGTCTGTAGCGTACATTCCGAGGGTAGCGGAATCTGCATTTCCTGCCTGAAGACGAAGGCAGAGACGCAGCCGACCCCCCGGGAGGTATGGGAAGGGACCATCCTAGTGGTGGTGGGGAGGATGGAGGTGAATGGAAGCGTCAGCATCTGCGAACTCAGACATGTGTAAGTACCGATCTTTTATACTAGAACACGATTGGATAGATGAGAAGATAATAAGTGACATAACAATTGAGTCTTACCGGCAGAACTTACGCTAAAGCTTTAATTTATTGAAATTAGACAACAGAAACTTTATCACTTAAAACATTCATCTAAACATCTTGCTTATTATGAACCTTTTTTTTCGGTAACACTTTACAACAAGGTCCCATTAATTAACAATAGTTAATGCATTAGTTGACAAACTAACAATGAGCGGGGGAAAAAAAATTCTTCACCAATCTTTGTTAATGTTAGTGATACAGTTCTTCATTGGTCATGTTAATTCAAAGTACATTAACTAATGTTAACAGAGATAGCTTTTGTATTAGTAAATGTTGAAATTAACATTATGCTGTAGAAGTATTGTTCAATGTTCGTTCATGTAACTAATGTTAACAAATGAAACGCATTTTTTTTTTTTTAATCACCCAATTAACTTGCTGAACAGAGTTAGAGAACCACTGGCATAAGCAACGACAGCTAGCTTTCTCTGCTCCTTTCTGGCCTGAATGTGGGCCGGTCCATCTGAGCAAGCCCACATAAAATGACCCACTGTAATAGATTGAACTGCACATTCACATTTTCTTCCATAGCTGCCGTCCCACACACGCAAGTACGAACACATCCGCATACACAAGCTCACGGAGGCACGTAAATGAGATCTTAAACGGCTCTATGCTTTGCCCTCTCTCTCCAGCGCCAGAGTCACGCATCATAGTCCGCAGCCAGCAAAACAAGATGAAATAAAATTCTAAGCCGTCCTGGCAGTCAAGGACACCATTCCCTCACCGTAATAGCCTGTATCGTCTGGACACTCCATGTGTAGCTTTTCTTCATTGCTCTGGGCTTTTCTTCCAACAATAAGCTCTTTATCACTCCTCAACACAATTCATTTAAAGCCACCGTCAAGAAGCAATCAAACCTTAAGTAAGAGGATTCAAAGTCAATGTGTTATTGTTGAGCAAAGTACCATTGCTTCATTTCCATAATGCACACAAAGAAGATGCCAGGCAAGTCACATTTTAGTGATAGGACACATGAAAAAAAAAAACATTTACTTGATTCTATTTATTGTCATATTATTCACATTCTTTTGTGTGCACGTTATGATTTAATTGTTCCTATTGTTTCCGCTCTGTAGTGTTCTTGTTTTCACCCCTGCTTCTCTAATTTTCTTCCTCTTTCTCCGGGATGACATTGTGTTTGGCTTTCTTGTCTCTCTGCCCTGAACACCAATGATTTAGCAACTCTTGACATATCCATTACACGGTACAGATTGGCTATTCTCTCCTACTCATGTCTCAGCACCTATAGAAATGACATGTAGCTTTCTATTTTTTCTCTCTAATGCCCTCAATTCGTGGACCGATGCTTTTAGCTGGAAATGGATTCAAATTTGAGGAGTCCTGTACTATTAACTAGAGACTTCAATCTTGACAAAGTCTTTTTGGAAAATGCTTTCCATTTCATATTGCCTCAATATGTTATGGCTCTATTATTTCCTTTCATCCTTGTTTGTGCGTGTCCTTCATGTGCACATGTATCTCATGCACATGTAGTAATTGTGTACGTATGCAGGCCAGGCCGTGATCAGTGTTCTTGATTTCATGCACTTGTTTTGTTAATATATGCAACTTACTGTAAATATGCCTATACGTTCACTTCAAGCTTCACTGCCACATGTCTTTACTTGCATAAAGACTGTCACAACAGCACTATGCTAATTCTTAAGAATGCTGAATTTCACCTTGTCTCATGCTATAGGCTGCTGTGCGTGACCTTAAGAGCCATCTGGCCCTGTCTGGAGTCCAGAGTGTCTCCTGTAACTGTCTGCTGTTTAAATCACCCTCACCACCAATATAGCATGAGGCATATTGCGGTTAATGGTCTGACAAACATGTCTCAGGCAGGTCCTGACCACTCTCTCCATCTCCACGAGACTGTCCTTCCTCACCCAGCCACTCCTCCATCACAAGGGGATTAGAGCTAATGCTTTAAATGAGCACGGCCCAGAACCAAAGGGAATTAAAGGCAATTAGCATGCTAACAAACGGCTAATAACATGTCGTTTTCACTGTTTGTAAGGCTTTACCTGTACTCTTTTGACAAGAGCTTATATTCTCCACAGTAATGAATGTACTCGGATGGTCTATCAATTATTGAACACAACACAAATTTTAATATTAATAATTCTGCTTTGTTAAAAGCCTAGCTAACATAGAAGGATCGCAGGATTAATATTTGCACATTTTATCACTACTCTGCCATAATGTCACAGGGGGCTTGAGTTTTGTTCACAGTAAACGGTGAAACAACTTAGCGGGCTTGTGAAAGAGGCTGTATGAGGGCCGTATAGTGAACACTAATTAATCCCATGTAATTAGCACTAGTGTTCTATCACGGTGTGTTTTACACTATGATAGATTTGCCACACGACATTATTTATGTCTAATGTTATTTATGCGGGTTTTCAAGACAGCAGATCTCTATGTGAAAAAACAGACATGATTTATCTCCGCCATCATCTTTGCGTTCACCCAATAAGCAAGCACTACTAATTACAATAATAATGATGATAATAGTAATAGCATCGTTTCAATCTCACTTTCAGTAACTGCACTGTTCCACCCTTTTCCGTTTCTGCTTAAATTGTATTTAACTTCATCTATCCCCGGCCCTGCAAACAGGATTACTGGTACTTATCTGAAATGAAAGTGCATCTTTGACGCACTGTAATAACAGGGAGTGGAAATCCAGTCCATCGCAATAAAGCTGAAACTAATTCATTAGAATGGCTGTCTGCGAGGAGTGTTTTTCGATTCCGCCATGTGGCGCGTGGCTCGGGTCCGCCACACCAGCGCTCTCCTGTCTCCACCCCCCGCAACCCTTCCCTGGAGCAAATAATAAAGGCGATGATGAGGGCCATTTGTGTGATGTGCCATGACCTGAGATGGGGAAAGGGACTGTGGAAAAGATCACAGCAGCTGCATCAACAGCCATGTGTGTCTGGCCTCTTCTAAAAAAGGCCATGCTGAACGCAAACAAGACTCTGCAACAAAACTCTGCAACTTCTCCAAAGATGCTCGGGGAAAAAAAAAAGGCTGACGAGAGGGAGCGAGGAGCCGTGTCGTCCGTGCCTCCTGTTCCATAATGGAATAGAAACACAGGGGCCCTGTTTGGTCGCCAAACACAATTAACAGGGTTTCTTCGGCCTCATCAATACTGCTATTTGCATAGAGTATTGATCTGGGGTCCTTATAATCACAAAATGTTAAGTGCACCAATTAATTCTCAATCTGTTTGTGCCCTTGTCTGTTCGCCAGGAGCTCTGAAGGTCAGCGCGAAAATGAACCGCTCTTTGATTTGCCTCCCTTTTTTTAGTTAGACAATGCCATTCTGTTTGAGACAGCCGGAAAGGCCCATTCCAGCTTTTTCATTATCATTCCTGGTGAGTACAGACTAAAGTGTTTGAAATCTTGCGATCTGATTTGTCCTTTTAAACAAGGTGTTTCTTTCCTCGTTCACTAATAGGCCTCGGTTCCTGCTCTCTCAGCCAGGCCTTGGGTTTTTACAGTCTGAAAGCCTCAATATCTACCTCATATTGTCTAATAAGTCTATCACAGAGTGTTTCACTGTTGATTCATACCCTTAACGGCGTGAGTCTAATGTCACAAAACGCTCTGTCTGGCCTTGTTACAGCACTATGGAACATGACCTTGCGCTTGCTCATCTATTTAAATTGATCATAGCAATAAGTTAGCAGCTGCTCCCATTCTCTTGTTTGTGACATCTCAATCCATTGGGAGAACGAAGGCTGCATCTGCATGTGAGGATTATATATGTGAACGTACCTTTCACTTCTCATAATAGGTATATTTATCTTTTAATGAAATCCTACCAAATGAAAGCTTGAGGTTAGAGGTGAGCTGTGACATAAGACATCCTCTCTCTCCCTATGATTGATAATTTGCTCTTTTTGAACTTTAAACGCTAGTTTATATAGAAATATACGCAGAAAGGAGGAAATATAGCACCCTTTCGCCCTTCCACATCTACTAAGTCTTCTGGTTTGCGAGATCTGTTTGTGTTGCAGATGTGAAGAGAGGTGCCAATTGAATTCGCAGCTCTATGGCTCTCACTTGTATCACACCTTTGTGTATGAGATTGGCAGTGCATAGCCAACTGATACAGCTATAAAGCATAAGCAAAAGATTGTCGAGCGTCCTCCATGTTCTGGCGCCGTCACGTGTCCTCACATGTCTGGTACGGCTGTGATGCTCCGCTCTGTCCTATCTCTCGTTTTCCATCAAACAGTCAGCGGTTACGGCCAAGTGACAAATGAGCTCGCCTTCAGCGAAAGATGAATTTCAATCCACTACACCTGTGCCACCTCACCAAATGAAAGGGCTGACTGCCCGCTATTGCGTATTTGAATTGCTTAATTCCTCCATTAAAAAACCTATTTACATGAATTAGGGACAATTAGCGTTTTCAGACCCATTTCGGCTTTGTTCGCCCTGTCCATTAACATTTAAAAGTGTCGGCTGCCAGACGCAAGAAAAGCCCCATGATCTGATTTCAGCTGACCCCCCACGTTGGGTGCTTGGATGGACCCTTTTCATCTCGCCTGCGCTGGAGAGAAGGAGCTGGCCTTGCTTCTCAGATTTGCCTCAATTACTCATAATCAACAAAAGCAATTCAGACAGGGGCAAAAAGGAAGAAAAAAAATCACCTCTAAGAAGAGGCCTGTTAGAGATGGACAGGGCAGAGCTGCTCTCAGATTTTATTCAAAGGCAGACTGTAAATGTGCACATTACTGAGGAATAAGGCCTCATTCTCTGCTTTGCACATGGATTTAGGTCCAGAATGTGAGGAAAGGTTAAAGAATGGGCAACTAGAAGGAAAAGGTGAAGGTAAAGGTGACTGAAGATGCACAGATTTAATGAGCACCTATAATGAGCTCACATGAGATGCATTAATTGCTTTACTGTAAGTTTCGTCATTTCCTGCATGCTTAAAAGTGAAATCAACTCCATTGAGACCAGCCGTCGGTCTTCATCTGCTGCGCTTCTGCCCATCCACAAATTAAACTGGCTGACCTCAGTTGCTGATACATATAAAAGGCCATCTTACTGCAAGAATCGGTTAGACTGAATGATTCAAAATGTCATGGTTTTTACAAGAGGGTTACTGAGCTGAAAATGATTATTTTTATTCTCACTTCAAGTTCATGAAATCAAAAAATGGTGAGCAATAGTGTACTTTTCATGCTCTTTCTATCACTAGCTTGCCTTATTCAACAAGCTTTCCAAGGGTCAGCCTTTAAACACAGGTGCCATGTATGTGTTGAATGAAAACATTTCCACTTTTTAGTGGTGGGTAGTTAGTTCAAAAGAGGTTGAGGCTACAGGATCAAAGCAGAATGCTGGATGCTCATAGAATGCACAGAAGAAAGCAGAAAGAGTGGGCTTCGTCAAAACTAAAAATCCTTGAAAAGAGATGAAGCTGACACTGTTGTTTACCTTGTGCTTGTGATAGCTCATAAATGTAAGAATATCGTTTTTTATATATATATATAATATACACTACCATTCAAAAGTTGGAGGTTGACTGATCAAAAGTGGTTTATAATGTTAAAAAATATTTCTATTTCAAATAAGTGCTGATCTTTTGAACTTTCTATTCATTAGAATCCTGGAAATAAAAACTATTACCAGCACAACTCAATGTTTCTTGAACACAAAATCAGCAAATTAGAATTTCTGAAGGATAATGTGACACTGAAGACTGGAGTAATGATGCTGAAAATTCAGCTTTGTCTTTTTAAATGTATAAAATAATAACAATTCTCAATAGTATGTGTTACTGTGTTTTTCATCAGATAAATGTTGAGAACATTAAAATCTTACAGACCTCAAACTTTTGAATGGCAATACACTACCACTATATTCATAAATGAATATGTAATATAATATGTTTACTATTTAAATTATCTTTTGTCCTCTTGTGTCTTCAGGATCTACCATACCTACAGTGTTCTCATAAATACTAACAACAACTGAACACCAGCTACTAATCTGACTTCCCGGCTCTTTAGGATGACAACATGACCTGTCCAAAAATATCATGGTCATTATGAGGAAGATGATTTGAAAGCATATAGAAACTAGAGGCACTGATTTACACAGTGGAGCCGTTTTGACTTGGGGAGTCTTAAAATATTTACCTGTAACAAGTAAATAGTCTCTATTTTAAGGCCTATCAGCTCTATTTTAAGATTTTCATATTTGGTGAATGAACAATAAAATTTACATATAAATCCAAGAGTCGATATATACACATTCGGTCATTAAGCTATGGAATGATGCAATCAAAAGCTGAAATGTATCCTAGAGTTTCCAATTCTCAACTAAACCCTCCAGCAATCCTGCCAATATCACAGGTTTCCACAAAGGACACAGTCAAATGCCATTGTCTCTCCAGCTATGGTACAAATATTGTATTCTCTACCAGACAATCCTTTTCCAATATGGTTGGACTCAAAGAATGGAGGAGGTTTCAATATCCCCACCACCCCAAAATCACACACATATACACATACTGTGTCTTTTCAATTTGGCATATGCAGCATTATAACCAGCTGCTTTTGATACTGTATACACTTTTGCATTGGCAGTATTTGGCTTGGTTTCCTTACTATAAGGAGTAATTATAAGTTGTAATAGAAGTAATCATTTCTGAATTGGAAAAAACATTAATTTATTATATAGGCCTATTTATTCTGTATTCTAAAGACCTTATATAGAGCAGCGCCATGACATGAATGAAAGCGACTTACCGTGTTTTCAACGGCATCCGCTGTAAAAAGCTGTATAAAGCTCCTAGATCACTTATAATTTTTCCACAGCTCATATTGTCTGTAGTTTTATGTCTACTGAAGTTTCTTGGAAAGATATTTTTGAAGTGTTATTTCTGAAGAGCAGAACAATCCAAAAACACATTAAATAACAGTACGACCCACTGAAGAGATGTATATCCCTCACCGCCTTACTTTCAGTCCCGTTAAAAATCAAAGATGTCGCTGCTGTGAATAAGGTCTATAGGGCCTAGCGTGGACCATCTGTACTTTTCAGTGACTTCTCACTTTATAAAGTGGATTGAGTAATAGAAAAAGGAAAACGGTCGCTCAAGCTGTATTTCACAAATGGTCATATAGCCCCAGCCTTTCCAGTTGAGTCTATTAGCATAATTGTGCTATTGATTAGGAATAACTCACTTTTCCTCATTATGATTACATTCAATTGTTGACTTCACCTATACAATGAATTCATTTTTATGTCAGTCTTGTTGACTGGTATGATCTATGGCTTATCTATATCATCGATTCCTGCAAAGTTCATCCATCCATAGGTGACTGGCATAAAAATGTTTTACATAAAGAGATTGAAGAGGGACAATGTGCATGTAAGCGAAATGTCACTGTTGTGGAGACAGGCCTCAAAGGCGTCGTCCCTTGAGGAATTGCTTTGGCCATATTGTGATATAACACTAATTATGAAAGTTTCATAATGGATTGCTGTATATGGAATGCGGACAAGAGCATGTCTGGGTTTAGGGAGCGCTTAATGTACACGGCAGGACACAAAACATCCCTATTTTTAATTCCACAGTGGTCTGAGTCACAGACTAAAAGCCAAATAAAGCATTCTCTAAATAAACACTTTGCCTGTTGTGTGGTGGTCGTTACTCCAGTGGTGGAAAAGCAGCTGTTGTGACAATGGACTGCCCTCGGAGAACCTGTGGATATCCAGTCTAAATCCAGCCCAGGTAGCTGTGAAAAAGCTAATAATGCGTTATTGCTGCTCAGGTCTTCTCTGTCATCTCTCTATCAGTCACCCTATATAGGGCTGGCCGAGTGATAATGGGTAATAATGCAACGGGGAGAGAGACCAATCTCAGCAGGTCCAGAGTGGTGTGAGAAGGGCCTGGGTGTTAGGCTCCATATCCCACGTGTGATCCAGGGAGGAAATGAAGAATCTTTCTGGTTACAGGGCACACATTAGTGAATTAATGTGGATTTATTTGACTATAAAACTTGTGTACAAAAGGGTTTACAATCTATGAGATGTAGCCAAGCATGAGAGATGTTTTGGATTTATCAAAAGTCAACACTGGAATTTTTTAAAGTCAGATATATGGTATCCTAAAAAACCCTGACATCTCCGACTGTTTTTTTGTGGGGGTTTTTAGCCTTTAGTCCCTCGTTTTAGGGATTTAACGTTTCTTCCAACAGTTGCATTTTTGCACTTATTCAGTGTTTTCTGTTTTATTCCAATTAATTAACAGCATGAGCATGTTGCTGTTGCTTTCAGCTTGTGTATTCACTGGGGTAATCTGAACAAGGCACCATCCTTAATTCTAACCCAATTACATCTTTCTTGACATTATATCCATATTTAATAGAGCTATATTCCCCCCACCCCAAAAACGAAGGGAAAAAAAGCGAGAGATCAGAGATTAGTTTGGTGCTAATGCAAACTGGTGGATTTGTTGTGAGGGCGTTTAAATCTTTCAAAGAGAATGGGAAATGAGGAGTATGGTATTGCTATAACTTCAGGCTTACTCAAAGAATATTGCAGCCTTTTTAAGTGTCAACTCCTTTTGTTCCTTTTTGTTTTACTGCAAAGTTTTAAAACAGCCCTAAGATCTGACTCGAATATTATCTGCACTTTCAAACCTAAACATATTAAATATTCTCCTCTTTGATCGCAACAAATGTGTTTTTACTTTTCTCACTATGGTTTACTATTATATATTTCGCTCTAGAGTATTTGACAAATTGAAAACAACAGAGAACTTAAAACAACACTGCAACTGCACGCAAACAGCATCAGCTGATTTGGGGGAACTGTTTACCTCTATGTAAAACACAGAAAGACCCTCTGGTGCATCTAGTACACATGCTGATAATCTACACAGACATGGCTGACGATCATCATGTTGGTATGATTGGTACACAGTTACATTAGATAATCACACAGCTTATTGTTCTTATTTTAAAACACATTGCTGTATGTCAAAAACAATGCATCATACTTTACTTCCATAATCAACCCAGCGAGGAAAAAAAAAACCAAACCAATACTTTCCCCATACGGGAAATGGACCTGTTAGCATGGATATTCCTATTTATGTAATGCTATTGCACTGGATTGAAGGTCACACTCATAAACAGTACTTTTGCACATTAAAATCTCCTCCTACATGACTTTGTATTGCTGCTGGCATGTGGAAAAGTGGGTCTGTGTTTTAGTCAGTGCTGGTGGATGTGGGATTCTTCTGAATATCTGCTCTCTGGGTAATGGGCAGTGAATCTTCTTACTCAATAGTCCCAAAGTGGTCACAATGAATTCTACTGTCATTGTCCAACCTGATACACACAATTCACAGCAGAGGCTGTATTTTAAAGCAAGTTTCCATAATGAAAATGAAAAAAAGAAAAATAACTCATGTCATATACACTATTGGGTTGAGATCTGGAGACTGTGGGGGCCATTTTAGCACAGTGAACTCATTGTCATGTTCAAGAAACCAATTTGAAATGATTCGAGCTTTGTGACATGGTGCATTATCCTGCTGGAAGTAGCCATCAGAGGATGGGTACATGGTGGCCATAAAGGGATGGACATGGTCAGAAACAATGCTCAGGTAGGCCGTGGCATTTAAACGATGCCCAATTGGCACTAAGGGGCCTAAAGTGTGCCAAGAAAACATCCCCCACACCATTACACCACCACCACCAGCCTGCACAGTGGTAACAAGGCATGATGGATCCATGTTCTCATTCTGTTTACGCCAAATTCTGACTCTACCATCTGAATGTCTCAACAGAAATCGAGACTCATCAGACCAGGCAACATTTTTCCAGTCTTCAACTGTCCAATTTTGGTGAGCTCTTGCAAATTGTAGCCTCTTTTTCCTATTTGTAGTGGAGATGAGTGGTACCCGGTGGGGTCTTCTGCTGTTGTAGCCCATCCGCCTCAAGGTTGTGCGTGTTGTGGCTTCACAAATGCTTTGCTGCATACCTCGGTTGTAACGAGTGGTTATTTCAGTCAAAGTTGCTCTTTTATCAGCTTGAATCAGTCGGCCCATTCTCCTCTGACCTCTAGCATCAACAAGGCATTTTCACCCACAGGACTGCCGCATACTGGATGTTTTTCCCTTTTCACACCATTCTTTGTAAACCCTAGAAATGGTTGTGCGTGAAAATCCCAGTAACTGAGCAGATTGTGAAATACTCAGACCGGCCCGTTTGGCACCAACAACCATGCCACGCTCAAAATTGCTTAAATCACCCTTCTTTCCCATTCTGACATTCAGTTTGGAGTTCAGGAGATTGTCTTGACCAGGACCACACCCCTAAATGCCTTGAAGCAACTGCCATGTGATTGGTTGATTAGATAATTGCATTAATGAGAAATTGAACAGGTGTTCCTAATAATCCTTTATGTGAGTGTATACGTCTCTAAATTGGACAACACAGGTCACGGTGTATGTATAAGTTTTCAAATTCAATTAACAGGCTTGTTGTTGGGCATAACATAACATATTTCTGCTTACATATAATGTTTCCTGCTATACTTTTCACTGGCAGCGCTCCTCATGGGATGCATGTATAAAGTAACAATCCAATTCGTAAACAAATGAGGTGGTTCTTTTAAACTCAGTTACTGTACCAGTTTGAATCAGTCTAAAAAAATCTTTACTGAATGAACCCTGAAAATAAACTAAACAAATCAAATAAAATGTTTCTTGAGCACCAAATCAGCATATTAGAATGATTTCTGAAGGATCATGTAACACTGAAGACTGGAGTGATGATGCTGAAAAATCAGCTTTGCTATCACAGGAATAAAGCACATTTTAAAATATAAATGAAATAAAATCGAAATACATTTGATCAAATTAATGCAGCCTTGGCGAGCATAAGAAAATACTTTCAAAATTTTAATTGCAAAATTGTACATTCCTCAACTTTTGAATGGTAGTCTTTTCTCAGCGTTTCATACTTAAATACAACTTACTTGATCACCCACACAAGGATTGGTCATGGCCTCTCAGGACACTTTTCGACTGGGCTTTTCTCTGAAGTAGCTCTTGTAATCGGGCTGGATTTATCACAGGCCTCTAATAAATGCCCCAATTACTGTAAGGACGACAGCAGTGATTTGATAGAAGATCAGATGCTTGATTTCTTTTGAGCATCCCTTTGCATCCTCTTCAGTAACCCTGCGGGTGCTCTCAGCTATTATGCCCAAAGTGCCCCCTAACTCTGGTCAGTGCACCCTCTCCACACAACGCCTGCAAAACAAGAATTAAGTACTCGAAAAGAAATTGATTCATAGCAACAGAAACTCGTCAAATGACCTTTACGGCTCTCATTACACATGGCGCACATCACGGCACAAGGATGTTCCCGTTCTTCGGACCTTTTGTCTCGCTCGCTCCTCTTCTTCTCTGCCTTCTCCGGGGAAATGGTAATTAATTGAAATAATTTCCATGTGTAAGGTTGCCCAAGTCCCTCCTTACACTGTGTCAATGGGTCGATAGGTATTTGGAGCATACAGTGCACACAGGTGATAAGAACTCAAGTCACACTGTGTTAAATGATTGCCAAAGCAGCAAGTGATAGAGGGGAAAAAAACGAATCAGATTCAAGGGCAGAGGAGTTTGCGGAGAGGGAACGAGGGATGAGGAAGAGGAGGGGGAGGCAAGCAGTCCTCTGTGGATGACATTCTGGCAGCAGGGGCTGATGGTCAGCACCCGCAAAATTGAAATATTTCAGGTGATTCAAGGCTAGCCACATTTCTCACTCTCTCGCTTTCAATTATCAAAAGGTTGTCTGTGGGAATCAAACAGTCTCCTTGGGGGAGTTCATGCGTGTGTCCTCAGCGTTCAGAGCTGCTCCTCGAAGCCGAGGGCCACTCGCGTTCCGCCGCCTGCCAAGGAGCGCTGTTTCTTTAAGAGGCCTGTTACATGCTGTTGATTAGTTTTGCTGAGTGGGTATGCAGAGACCAATAAATTAAATATGAATAAATTAAGAATGTACTGTAGCAGAAAATTGCTTGGAAAACAACCACCTCCCCATTAAAATATGTATAGTAATGCCTTTTATGTCTGGCGACGTGGGATTAGATATCACTGTAAATTAACACGCCATCCGACCGTAGTTGAGAACTTTTCACTTTTAACAAGGACTTATAAAAAAAGCATTTACTCTAGTGTGTTCACTAATTAATTTGATATTCAAATGAGCTTATGAATTATAATTGCAAATATCCCAAATAAGAGCAGTTTTGAAAAAAAAAAGAGGGATAGTGTCAACAAAGATTGATGAAGCTTGCTTTGAAAATGCCATCTGTTTGGAATGTTTACTCCTCTTAAGAAACGCGTCTGTGGTTGTGTCAGCACCTAACGCTTTGCATTGAAGGGGATCAGGGACATCAGCATGTGAGATGAGCTCCCACAGATAACGTCCCTGCAACGTTGGTGTGACATTGTAGCCGCATTAGCTCATTACTACAATGTCATGGGCGACATGGTGCGGATGCTGTGCATTAGGAGGAACTTGACTGCAGGTATCAGGTCTCTGCGGATGAGCTGCTTAATTAAGAGAAGCGCCATTAAGGTTATTGAGATGCGACTCCCTATACGAGGAGATGCTGGGTCCGGTGTGGGTGGGAGACCGGAGGGGGGCACTTACAATCCCTTCTTCCTCTATTCCTCAACCTCAAGTGACATTAGCATCTCCTGCACACCTGCAAACTCCTGGAGTCACACAGTAGGCCGCATCTCCGCATCCTTCTGTGCCTCTGACTCCAGGATCTAATAGAGGCGACCAATTTTTAATTCTCCCTCTCCTCCTCCTCCTCCTCCCCGGTGCCCATCTGTCAGGCTACACTACTGCAGAGGAGGAGGAAGGCAAGCACCTTGTTCCAACTGGCCGCCTTTCTAATTTTCTGTGCCTCTACAGCTTGTCCCAAACAAACGCCCCTTTCTCAGCTGCCATGCTACCCTGCCTGCTGCGTGCACACTAGCTTTTCAGAAGAAAAGTTTGCAGGATAAAGATTTCCCCCCAAAAAAGAAGAAAAAAATCAATTTTACAAAAAAACTGAAGTGTGGATGTATACTGGCAAAGAGGAATGTGAAGATATCAGGGCCATTTCTCCAGCCGAACTCCAAGCAAGTTTTTTTTTTTATTCTACTAAATTTCTGCTCTCTTTCACTCTCTCCCCGAGGCCTACAGATGCACTCCTGTAATTTACTGCAGGTCACATTCCACCAGCACAATTCAATTTGAAGATTTCTCTCTCTCTCTTTCCCTCACTGATATAATGAATTAAAAGTCTGGCACAAGAAAATGAGGGCCATATGTTGAAATCCCATCCCTGCTACTGACAAGGCATTAGCCGTACAGGAGGTTCTCCAAACAGACCTTATGCAAATTCACTCCCCAGCCTTGAGGGGGTTGAGATTTTCTTAAAACATAAATCATTGTTATCTTCCCCCTTTTTTGCCATCAATGGATCAGTTTAGCCGAAGTCCATCTTGTTGTTGTACTTTTGCTCGGATCAGGTTGTGGATATGATTCATTGTGTACGGGTAATAAACACTGTCATACACTATAATTATTTAATGGTTCAATCTATCAAAAGTGACCATGGCCAGACACACAGGAAACTCAATACGGGGCTATTGTGATCCAACACTCGTCTCTGTTCCTAGCGTGACAGTGCTTCGTGTTTTCTACAGCTCCATCCAGCGGTATCTCTCCGCTCACAACATTCAGAGTTATATAAGTCTGAGACGGAACAATAACTGAGCTTAGTTCCGTATTATACGATAGCTCCGGTCCACTTCGATTGTGTGATATCTGGAACTGGACTGTTTCACTGTTTGCATCACGCAGTTTGTGATTGCTACTATTTGATCCCGTTTTGGCTTCTTTCTGAACTTTTTTTTATTTTTTTAAAGAAAAAGCTGCATGGTCAAATTGTGTCTGAAATATCAGTTACTTAATATTAATTTATAACAACATCACAAACAAAATGATTCTGATGTACTGAATACCAAGGCAGTTCGGCCAAAGGTACACAAAGTTAGACTGTTAGATAGCAAGTGTGATATTGGTTTAATACAGTTCTATAAACAATAAGTTAATGCTGTTGAAAAGTTTTAAGCAGCACACCTGAGCTTGAGCAACAATTCAGCATATCAGAATGATTTCTGAAGGATCATGTGACAACTGGAGTAATGATGCTGAAAAGTCAGCTTTGCCATCACAGGAATAAATTACATTTTCAAAATATATTCAAATAGAAAACAGTTAGTTTGAATTGTAATAATATTTCACAATATTACTGTATTATTGATTTTTTTTTTTTAAATGCAGCCACAGCATAAGAAAAAAAAAGACAATATCTTACCAACCCCAAACTTATGAACAGTATTAAATAACTAATATTTCAAACAGAATATGGCCATTTAGTCCCAAATGAAGTAAAAAAAATCGGGATTAGAATTGCAATTCCATGTATGCAAACATGTGGAGTAATACAAACACTGAAACGTTCCAGTGCTTGTCCAAATGAGTTATATTGTTTAATATCATTTTTCAAGACCTAAAAGAAGATTATCTTCATATCAACTACTGAATTCGTTATCCGAGTAATATCTCACACCTGATCGTCTGTTGTTATATACACACCTGTCATAGCAGATCATTGTTTTTGTTTCATAGCAACATTCTGTTAAATCTTCTAGTACAAGGATGGCACTTCATGAATGTGCTTAATAAAAAAATATTTTAATGAAAATAAACATATTGATGCATAAATGATGTACTGACCTTACAAAAGCAACAAAGCACTCAAGGCCTCATTCTTAACAAGGCCCTTTATTCATAATAAGGCGAGCCTTTCATACCTTCTTGCACCTTGATTAATGCAGTCCATCACATCTTCTTTTACTATAAAAGGACAAATTGAAAACATAACAAATGAGTGCAAAGTAATAATGCATTTAAAAGGGTTAAATGAATGGAACCTTCAATCTTGTCCCTGGAATTCCCATGAACACAAACACACACTCGCACACATCCACATGCAAATAGGAGGATTGTAATACAGTCTGAGTGAGTTCTGCTTGACTATTTTAATATTGCATCTATCTTGGGGATTATTCTCTCTTCAGCAGAGAGACCAGTGCTGGAGTGCTGCAGTACTCACAGTATACCCTGCTGCTCTCAACAAGATTAGAGACCCTGCACTTTGACTCCCAATCCTGCTCTCTTCATGGTGTCTAACCACTTGGCGCCCCACCGCTCACAGTCATAGCACATGGCTAGCATTAAAGTGACTTATTTATTTGTGATGCAAGCGTTCTGCACATCTAATGCCGGTAGGAAAAATTCATATTGTGCGCGCGAGTCACTGAAAATTAGGATGAAAATGCGACAATAGTTACTGTTGGATGGTTTCATTTTAATGGATGACAATATACAATAGCTACCTGATGTGATTTGGCAAACGATGACCAGTGTGATCAACACAACTGCGGAGGAAACAGCAGATCTTTGTAAAATGAATCGACAGAAAAGTCCATCAGGATAGCTGTTACTATTGTGGCATTTGCTTTAAAAGTGGTGAATAACTGCTTGAATATTGCATCAAATTACTCTGTTATTGCCTATTTACCATTGCAAAACAGAGCTAAAGCTATTAAACCCTGTTATATTCTTCAGTCCTAAACTTCCTTTATTCTCTATAGATAATGTATTCCCTAATAGCATTTCAAAGTGCTTCAAGATGACTTATGCACCTTATGTTAGATGCCATGAACAGGCAAATCGATCTCGTGCCATGCAGGGCTCTTGTAGCGATGACTTCATCTGTTCCAGGTCCAGTCCATAAAAATAAAGCAGCAACAACCCCCCTCCCCAAAAAAACCTAGCAGCTCATCCTCGAACAAAATATATAATAACATACATCCTACTAAGGAGACTAAAAACACATTCACATTGGAGGAAGTACAGTTTTACTTTTGATTCATTGTTTTGGCTTAGAGAGTCATTCGTGTATCCAGCGGGCCTACCACGCCGCAGTGACCCCCAGGAATTCCTCATCTTTGGCACTGGATGAAACCGTGATGTCTAGCTGCGTTTTTTAGCCCGGAAACCAACAGCTGGATTGGTGGAACGGTGGATAGAAGAGGTGGAGGGACGTGGGGACAAGCTTTCGCGCCTGCTTGAGTTGGATGCTGCAGCGGGTGCTTCTACCGATGATGTTTTGAGACAGGATCCCGAGATGGAGGAGGCCTTGCTGTAGCTTTTTGTGCTTGGCTGAGCAGGGGGTTTGTTACCTGTGTGGGACTGCGGAGATAAGACACTCTCATTCATCTCACAAAAGCGCAACAAACCACACTACCAGACAGTGCTGCATGCTGTATGACAGCAGCTGGAGAAGGGTTATCTTGGCACCATCTAGTGTCCGTTTAGAGAACAGGCAAATTGTTTTGTTTTTTAAATGCGACCATGGAGGTTAGCCATGAAATAGCCAGGATTTCTGTCAAATACATTTAAAGAGACAAAATATCCCTCTTTGACTAAGCACAAATATTTTAGAAAATCAACTGCACAGCAATTAGAAGCTCAGTGAAGTGAATTACTGACCTGTGCAGTGGATGTATTTGGAGTGTTGCAGGCCTTTGCACTAGACACACTCTTCTTAACACCATTAGAGGATGAGGCTGATAGTTTTTTCTTCAGAGGCTATTGGAATGAAATATATTGCACATGAAAAACCACTGGACAGAAGACAGAGTTTGAGAGAACTTTAAAGTATTTCAAGCAAGTCGGTCCACATGGGAGCTAATAAGCTATATTAGTATTTCTGATCATGCAAGTGCAACTCCTACAGTACTTAAATTGGGATAGACCAAACTCTATGAAACTGTTTGCCAAGTTTGCAATAAACAAACATGTAACGATGAAAAAATTACACCATAAACTTTCTTTAGCTCAAATCAGGCAAAAAAAAAAATGTATTTAAGCAATACAAGAAGCTGTGTTCTATTGTGAATATTGTCATAGCTAAAGGCCGTTGTTCTCTGCATTTTACCTCTGCTCTAGCTTTATAATAAATGTGACATTGCCTACTATGAATATAGTTGACTGTGATGAATTGCTGTGATGTTCCTCTTTTGTAAGTCACTTTGTATAATAGTATCTGCTAAATCCATGAATGTAAATGCATGGACACAAGTTTTTAAGTTTATTAAGTGGCATCCTTTAACTAGATACTGTATTGTCCTTAACAAGTAAACAATAATAGAACGTGTTCTGCTGCAGTGATATACACAGTATTATTTGCGTCACAACCTTTACTATTTTTAGAAACTGCATCCCTATGACTGCTGTGATGAGGGATTGAGATTCTTCCAGATTGCTCTTGGAAATTTGGCCTGACTGGTCTTTCATGATTAGGGTACACAAAAAACAAAAGAATTATACTTTATTTTATTTTTGAATGCATGAACATGCAAAAATGCTTCTATAAAGTACAATACCCTGTTTTACAACTAATCTTTACACTGTTTTTTTACCTTCTTGTTTGGGATGGAGGGTTTGCTGCTACTGTTGCTGTCGTCAGCATGTGCTGGGGTTACTGAGAGTTCTTCAGAAGTTCTCGGCCCTGACCCTTTGTCCTCAGAAGAAGTGAGAGAGAAGTTGTCCAGTGCCTCGTTTATTCCCACACTCTCTTCGTCCACTGGAGCATTCCGTAACTTACGCATCATCTCCTGACGCATCATCACTAAGACGTTTGTCTGTGTAACCGTGGTTGAGGTGTCCCCCTTTGAATACAGATTTTCTTTCTTTCAGGTCTTTTTTTCTGACAGGTTCCACATTTAGTCATCCATCAAATTGAAGAGTGCTAATTAGCTGACTTCTGAATCTATAATATGCATGACCTCATTTGAACAGGAGAAAAGAGTAATTGAGTTCTCTTACCGAAATCCAAGGGTTATCTAGCAGCTCATTGGCTGTGATGCGGTGAGCTGGGTCAACTTTCAACAAACACCGTATTACATTTTTGGCTGTAAGATAGAATATAAAATAGTTACCACACTGGCTGAACTGCAATCATAAAGGTACGGCAGAGGCGGTTCTAACCGGCATCACTAATGGTGTTCCACACAGGGCCAGAGAAAGTGAGCTCTTTCATAATCATCTCAGAAAGTCTTTCCTTAGAGCTGTATATAAATGGAGGCTCTCCACACAACCTGAAAACACAAAAACACACACAAAGCGCAAGTCAGAGCGCCTGATTGCATGTGAGTCTGTGTGTGTGCAAGAGAAGGAAAACAACAGAGGAGATCTTCTTACAGCATGTACATGATGACGCCGATGCTCCACAAGTCACACTGTTGGCTGTATTGGTGACCATTAACCACCTCAGGTGCTGAAAGGGCAAGTCAGTGTGTCAATAATGAAAGATGTTTGAGACCGGATTAATGTGTGATATCTGATGCGTCTACTCCTTCTCGAATGTTATCAGCTTCACATCACTTAAATTAGGTCATCTTTTTACTGCTCATTTTAATCAGCCCTTCATTCAATGTATTACCCCCCCCCCCCCATAGTAATTTATCAAATCACAGGTTAAAGCCTGATTCCTCATCATTAAAAATAAAATGTGAATGTATGCTTTTGAGTATGTGAATTACCCATGTACATAGGTGTCCCACAAGTGGCCTCTAGCATGTTTTCACTGCCCACACCGCCCATCTTCACAGAGAGTCCAAAATCTGTGACCTGAGACCAGAGAAGACAAGACTTTGTTACTCACAATCTTAGCAATCAAAAATGAAACATTATTCAACATAAGCACAAACACACTCAAACGTTTCTTTCTTTCCTTGATACCTTTCATCACTAGATTCTGATCTAGTGGAAAAGTGAAAGTAATGAACTGCAGACATGCTGCAATTGATCACCGTATCTCACTCACATTCACTTCTAGATCTCAATTAAAATATTTACGGCCCAAATGGACTTCGATAGAGCAGCCAGTACACACACTCACACAGACTTTGAGCTCCTGAGCCATATGAATAATATATATGAGGAGTGTATATCGTTTCATTGGTGCGTCAGGGGCGGGCAGGATTAATATCCAGGAGAGATGACCACCTTCTGCCAGATAAAAGCTTTTAATACAGTGCCAGGACAGCGCTGTCTTTAGGCCCCTGTTCTACTCTGATTTATAACACAGCGCTGGCCTGATTCAACCCTCCGCTCCAGGTAGCGGCTTCAGTCGGCTCCCATCAACGCTCTATTCTGCTCCACGCTGTGCCCTGGCTGGCAATTTGTCTCAGAAAAGCCACTTGTGATTCATTTTCTTTGAGAATGTGATATGAAAGGAGTTAGGCAGGAGGTCTGGTGTAATGAGACAGTATTTAAAAAGCAGTTAAAAGGTTTGGGCAAGGAGGACGGTGGGAGAACTAAACAACAGACGAGAATGTCCAGAGGTCCCGCCGTGTTTGAATGTCATACCACATACCTGCACAGAAGTTTTTACCGTCTCTCTCACCTTGATATTGACCATATCGTTATCGTTGCCTTGGTGACAACTCTTCACAAGAATGTTTTCCAGTTTGAGGTCACGATGTACAATGTCTAAGAGAGAAAGAGGAAACAGAGCAAGGGAGAAATGGGTTTGTATTATTCATAAAGATGAGAGGTTGGCAAAAATGCAACGCACTGGAATAGTAACAGTTTTAAAAATGCTTTAATGACCAATTCAAATGAAGTGTGTTGCACCATTCCCTTTTAAATTGCAATTCATTCTGTCACACAATGTAGTTCTCATGTGAACCCAGCATACAGGGCCCACCTCCTCTTCCCACTTTCATCCGCATCATGATTCTTCATTACTGCTTCCCACATTAACTGTACGTACTTCAATAGAAATGTGAAAATAATCAAATTATAATCAGCATGTGAGGCTAATATACTGCAATCTCATAAAACACTCCAGTCCTATATACACATTGCAAGTGGCATCATTAGCTCCTCTAGACGTGAAACACACCAGCACTCGGGGACTGTTGAAAAACACACCTATTAATCAGTATTCCTCCCCTGCTCGTTGTTAATGACTCATTAGCCCCATGTAATGGTGTCTCATTGCCAAGCAACGTCCTAAATTACCTCTAACTGCAGATTTCACAAGAAGGAGAGAGAAAGAGAAAAAACACCAAGCATCTTCTAATAAACCCCTCAGACTCAATTAAAATGGGCTGATATTTTGTCTGACAGTTGTTCATTATTATCTCATTATTAAAACAAGCCTGATTCTCCGTAATGACAGATGAACTTAATGTGGATGCAATCTTCAGAGTGATTATCGAATATGGGGGAACAAAGGAATCCAGGCCGTTGCATATGACTTAACACAGATGCGAGCAATTTTTCAAACGTTAGGGTTTTCATTTTCTTTTAACGCATTTCTCTAAAGGTAATGCCACTGAAATAAATAAATACAATTTGAATGATATGTTTCCCGGGTAAGGAAGCATCAATACATTTTATAATTTCCTTAGAAAACTCATGAGTTGTGGAGGAATGTGCTGGATTTTGTGAGTGTCACCTTTTTTGTGCAGATATACAATAGCTTCAAGCAAGCTTTTGATGATGTGTCTGGTCTCCTCCTCAGTGAAGTGCTTTTTCTTCTGCAGGAGATCCTTTAGATCGCCTCCTTCACAAAGTTCAGTCACGAGGTACATCCTCTGAAGAACAGCACACAAACATACATATGTACATTTCTGACAAGAAAGCGTTGCCAAAAACAATCCAGTTGCATACACAGTAGTATGATGTGGTTCACAACAGCATAGCTGAGCGAAACTTTAAAGGAAAGAGAACAAAATTACCTTTAGTGTCTCAAAGACTTCCTCCAGATGTATAATATGTTCATGTTTCACTTGTTTCATGATGCTTACTTCTCTTTCCAGATGTTTCACACCAGAAGTGCCTGCCTGCATGGATAAAAAGCATTTGTGACACTTAACCCATCCTTGACAACCATGTACGCATCTCTCCATCCATTACCTCTGTCAACAAGTGAAACATAATGACCAAACACTTACCTTCTCTTTGTTCACCCTCTTAATTGCCCACTTCCTCTGCGTCTCAATGTGAGTGGCTTCGCAAACGACCCCAAAGTTGCCTTGACCTAATTTCCTCCCAAAGGAATAGATTTTCTAGGTATCCAAATAAAGAGGGCTTCATTAGGTGAAGTATTACATACACACTCCTTCTCATATAGTGACAGTAAACAACGCTCCAGCTCTGACTAATGGGGACAGAATGAGGGTTGGTTTGTTTTTCAGCTTCTCTATACTCCATTAAGTTGAGACCTGAATCCTTAAAGTGGAACTTCATTTTCAAGTTTGCCAGTCTCTGGAGTTTGGGAGAATATAGTATTTCTAATCAAGTTACAAATGATTAAGTTGCTGCCGCAGTTCATTCAATCTCAGGTCTAATTAACTTGATCATTATCTCTGCGCATGCAAGGCTGAGCACTGCCTGCTGCGGATTTGGCAAAGACAGCAGTCGGAAACCTCCTGAGAGGGCGAGGGCAATCAACAGCATAAAGAGGTGTAATTTCCCTCCAGGCCTGATGAGGGCGCTACCAGACTGGAGGGAGATCAGACCATGGCGAGCAAGGCCATGGTTCTGGTGTAAGATAGAAGTGGTCTTTTGCCACTGATATAAAGTCACAGATTTCTGATGGCTGAAAAGACTTCAGCACAGCAAGAACAAAAATGTGTGTGTTAGAAATAATCATGCACTGCATCTATATCACGTGTGTCAAACTCTGCTCCTGGAGGGCCACTGTCTTGCAGAGTGTAGCTCCAACCAGCTCAAAAACACCTGCCTGGAAGTTTCTAGTCATCCTGAAGACCTTGATGAGCTGGTTCAGGAGTGTTTAATTGGGGTGCGAGCTAAAATCCTGGGACAGTGAGTCAGTGGCCCCCCAGGAGCTGAGTTTAACACCCCTGATTTAGATCAAAAAGGGCTCTACCTGTATGCTGGATTCATCCTCAATGCGAGTGTGGGGCACCTCCTTCTCTGCACTGTTTGCACGAGCCCACTGAGAAGCCATTTTCTTTTCAGCTCCAGACACATTTGTATGTGTCATCTAAAAGATGAATCAATGTTAAATAATTTGCATATAGAGCAACAACATAATCGCAAACATGGAAACTCCCACAAAAAGAGATCACAGAATTAGAGACACTAGGGTCTCATTCACTAACCATGCACGCACCCATATTTGTGAATATTTTCACGCAGGAATCATGATTCATCAATGAATTTATTCTAAATTTAGAAAAAACGAAACCATACACGGAAAAATCCCTATCTGTGTCCTTAGAAACATGGAATGTGTCAAGCCAATAGATAAGCTATTAAGTTAACCATAGAATAATAAAAACAGTAAGAACAAGGATTATTATTATTATCATAAACCGCTTGTCCTATGTAGGGGATGCTGAAGCCTATCCCTGTGTCTTGGGCTGAAGGCAGGACAACACCCTGAATGGATGGTCAGTTCATCATAGGCTATTATCATTATAATTATTATTATATTATTTATGAATGCATTAATAATAATAATAAATTAAATACTAAGTCACCCTTAGTCATAAAAAGTCACCTAAATCTTAAAAATATAAAAAAGTAGGAAAAGAATGAAAAAGGACATGTTTGCAGAGAGAGAAAAATGTCTGTACAGTAGAGCGTGTACTAAAAGCCCTTATATGGAGAAAACTGCGTATTATGCTAATTAAGGCAAGAGCTTCCTCAAGTAGAATAGTCCAGATGCATCAACATTAGAATTAGAACAAGGGTGATTTATGCGTGTGCACACCTGATATACTTTTCTGTGCATGTACCGGTATGTACTTGTATGTAATTATTAGTGACAAGTCCAAAAGCTTGTATGTTAAACAATGAATTGTAAAGTTCAAATAAGGTATCTCTTTAAATATTCATTCAGAAGTAACTGTCTGTCATCACATACAGTACATGCAATCCAGAGTTTTAACGTCTCAACTGTAACCCCTTATTAGCTAGGCTTCACCTGTAGCTCTCCAATTCACTTGTCACTTTAAAAGAAAGTGTCTAAAGTCTCCACACTAACATTAAGCACAATTTACTCAGCTTAAAAATGTTCTTCAGAGCCAGATTAAATGTAAAGCAATTATGGTGTGATGAGTGGGAGCGGCGAAGTGGATCCGCCACACAGACAAGAGATTAAATATTAATGAGGAAGCAGTGTCTTTAACCTCTTCTCTCTCAGCGGCATTATCAAGACCCGCTGACAGGTTCTCTCATAACAGTGCTGTCTCTCCTATTACTGACCATCTATCTGCTAAACAAAATGGTTGTGACACATTCTGGACACTCCTATCAGCTCAATTAGAGTTGTGTGATAAGAGTACTAAAGGTCAAAGTATAGCATGATGAGGTTCCCTCTGAACAGGCCTGAGAAATGAGGAGAAACGATCCGGACATAGAGACATCTCAGAAGCTGTCACTTCTTGCAGCCCTGGCTTCTGCAAATACAAGAGGATGTGTAAAAGAGTTGTTTCTGAGGTGGACGGCAAAATATTGCTGAACCTGTGCTTTGCTAGTAGAGAGGAATCGTGAACTCCTCTTCAAAAAAAGCTCTTAAACTTCAAAAACTGAGTGGCATTGATGAAAAGGTGCATCAGCATTTCACTCGGGTAAAACAACAGCATTGTTAAGAGTGAGCCAAAGCCAAAATTGAGCCATTAATGACATAAAAGCCCAATTTTAAAAGCGCTAAGATCAGAGGGCTGAACAGTATATTGAAAGCACTCTCTTTATACTTAGCGCTGAATATTGATTAACATTACAGTTTTTCTAGTCTGTCGAAAAGGATTTGTCTTATTGGGGTCTGAGGTCTTGCTGAGAACAAATTAGAATAAATTTAACACTCCTTCTGCAATTTAGACCTGCATACATAAGTTGTTGTTGTTTTTTTTATAGGATTTTTCCTTGTATCTCATAACATCAGCAACATACACACCGTTTCAGACTCAGAGTACAAGCATTTTTCACCAGGCCACTTTTCTCATCTTTAAGCTAGGCTTACAGAATTCTGTTTTTGCAGCTACAGAAGCAAAACACAAATTTTCAATGAGCGCAAAACGAAGCACACATGTACCCAAGCAAGCAAAAGGGTAACACAGATTCAGAGTCATTGAGCCATATTTTTGATGCCTCACAGAATATACATCAGCTAAGAACCAATCCACAGACCTCCCAGATTTCTGGAAGCACTCAAAGGAAAGTAATTATGGCAGATAGAATGTCCACAATTGATCCTCTTGAATTTTTCATTTCTTGGCCATAACTGTAAAAACCCCATTAGTGCTTGTTTACTGATTGTTTATGGACTTAAATGTGCATTGTTTCTCCTGACTATGGGAGGGTGCTGTCTCTGGCTTGAGCCCAAATTAAATTTGACACTAGTATGATGTCTGAATACACAAAGAAAATACAGGGCCTGGATAGAGTTCTCTCCTACTCTTTTCTCTCTGCCACATACAATTTTCTTCTTACTTTCTTCCCCTCATGCTGTCTCTTTCTCCTCTTCTTACTTAATTTCTTCTTACTTCTAATATCTGAATTCTTTCTGAATTGTTTTTTTTAATTTTTATTGATGCTATGCAGTACATTTTAAACTCTGTGAAAAATGAATGTTTGAGTGTAAAATAATTTCTATAGTTCTATTACAAAAGACTAACAGGACAAATAGTGAACACAAGAAAAAAAAAATGATTAGGCCTACCAATTAAAGTAATATTCCCAGGAATATGTGTTCAGTTTGAAACATTTTGAATTTTTTAATAAACAAAAGAAGATGAAACTCCTTAATTATTTCTTAATAAATTGCCTGTTTTTCATAATAGAATGACAAAAATGGCAACATTCATATAAATCAAAATTTATCATGATTTTGTATTTTTTTAATTCACACCTATATTCACATATTGACATTCTCTGAAAAAAAGTGAGTGTAATATTTATTCTAATATATTAAAACAAATGCGGAGCAATATGACAATGTACAGCATAACATGAATGATTTCAATTATTTATCAATGAATACTTGACCAAGAAGATTATTTGTAGAGGCCAAGCATTTGTAGTATGTTATTAAAGCATTTATGAAATAGTATTGATATATTCAAGATATGCTAGAAAGATGCCATAGTTTCAATCGCAATTGTGTTATTTGAAGGTCATTGACTGTTGGTTTACAATAAATCTGAGATACACAAAGCAAACTGAAATCAAATATTGCATGATGCTGTGGTCTCCTGATCTACACTCTTACTAAAGATTTTACTCTTCTTATCTGCAGCTTATTTATTCATTGACAGGTGCTTTTGATGAAAAATGATAAACGTCACAGTCTTAATGAAGCTTGGAATTACATTACCAAGTGATATAGTGCCTTGCTTGTCTAGACTGATAACACTATTGGAGTCATTTAAACTCATAATCATAATTTACCTGAGTGCTTCACCTCACCATACTACATGATGTTTTCCTGTTTAACATGAAGTGTAGGTTTGTAATGGACTGCCAATTGATATAGTCCAACCACTCACAACAAAAGTAATTATATTTAGTTGTTGAGCTTGCGATTTGAATGATGTGATGAGGTTACATGTTAAAAGACTGTGTGGTACAAATAATGGCAAGAACGCATGTCTTTCTATTTAGCTATCTCTGTGAAAAGAATGCAAATACATAGGCTAGCACAGTGGTTCTCAACTCCAGTCCTCGGGACCCGCTCTGCACATTTTGTATGTCTCTCTTATCTGACACACTCAGTTCAGTTCATAGAGTCTATCCTAACGAGCTGAGGATCTGAATCAGGTGTGTTAAATAAGGGAAACATACACAATATGCAGAGCAGTGGGTCCCGAGGACTGGAGTTGAGAACCACTGGGCTAGCATACAGTGTAATGTGATTAACAAACAAATGATTCTTATGAGCCAGGTCATTTAAAGAATCATTCAGAGATACTCTCTCTCACAAGTTATAAGTGTGAATCAGAATCATTCTGATGAATCATTTACATAATGAACTCACTGACTGAATCCATCAGAGCCATTACTGAATCAATATCTGACTCACTTACTGAACATAAAGTTATTGTTACTTTCATTTATTTCATCTTTAAATAAAATAACGTATTATGGTTTTAACAATTATGAAACTTAAAAACAATAGCCTATCCTTACTGACTGGTTATTAACCTTCAGTGAAAGATATTTTTTGCAATAAATGATGTTTTAATTAAAACAAAACAAAAAACATTATAAAGCGGGAGGCATGAGTGAAAAGTCCCCTGATTCCCATTATCACTACGGCAAACATACAGTCAACATATTGTTTAACATACACAAGTGATTCTCTCAGGATACTCATTAAAACTCTCGGATATGTGTAAATCTATCAGGGCACTGGACCTTTAACAGGCAGAACCCAGGTGGTCAAGATGGGAAACATAACCTCATCCATAAAAATAATTAAGATCAGCAATCCACAGGGCTTTTGCCTCAGTCCTAATTATACTCGTTATTCAACCATTCGCTGCTTCTCTACACAGTCGAGCAGCAGCATCAAATTTCCTGACGACAACACCATTATTGGGTTAATCGGTGATAATGACGAGTATATACAGGGACCCACTGCATACAAGAGAGGATTGCATTATAACAGCAGTCTAGCTTTGAATTCCAATGAAACAAAAATGAACTTGAGAAAAAAAGGACAACGCACAGCCCAATCTGCATTAATGACTCACCTGTTGCAATCATTAACAATTCTTCAAACTGCAAATATCTGAGGAGCTCAGCTAGACACCAACATTCCACATTAGAAAGGGCTCATCAATCAGTGGCTTTGTTGCAGTGCTTAAGGAAGTAAGCAAGCACACCCTTGTGAGCTTTTACCATGGCATTCAATAGCATGCATAACTGTCTTGTATGCAAAAACAATTGTCTAGGTTCTACCTCAGGTTGGTCACAAAGGGACTCTTGACATATCGCTTATAACATGCATATGGGAAAGCAATGTGCACCAACCATCTTCCCAAACTTGTAATGAGGCACACTTATAAACCAGCTGTTGTCCACAAAAGAGAAGCTATAATGGTTCCTGTCGGATTTAGGGCAAAATAAAAGCTCAATGGTTCAACATTTTAATATTGATATTAAGACATTTTCTTAAGACATTTTATAAGAATAGAATTTTACAATTGTACTGTACAAATATGTTTTCTTTAAATACTCAATTTCTTATTTTACAGTGAAATATTACTTGTGATTACTTATAATAGTAATATTTCTTATTCTGCTTAATATTTTTTAACTACTAATAATAACATTAACAATAATAATAGGCAAATTATTATTATTTTATAGTCCCATTGATATATAATATAATCACAACGTTTTGTGATTATATATCAATATGACTATAACAAAATAATCTGGAGCTTTTTTATAGGCATTTTAAATTCATCCCAAAACATGATTTTTTCCCCCAAATCGTGCAGCCCTAAAGCTGATAACACGTTTCAAAGAGCTGTTTACAGCTGACACTCTCCCATGTTTAGCTGATGATTGAAGGAAGCTGGGATGACGATGTCTGAATTAGGGGCTACAAGCATAGGCCTATATGTGGATACTGTGACTGACAACCTGCCAACAAGTGACAGATTTAAGATTTTAGAGATGAAAAATGTCTGTTCTTGAATGATGAGATACTATGTGCAAGACTAGTCAGACTGAGCAGCCTAATCTGAAAAAAATAAATAAACATTTTTTTTTAAATGTTTAAACTAAGCATTGTTTGCCTATAAACTAACAGAAATCAGTTTCATTGGCGAGAGACCTGACCAGACAGGTGCCAGACTATAATATGTAGATTGCTGATGCCAAGGCACAGAGTAAGTACAGTGTCTGCCTCAGACAGAAAATCCTACTTGATCTTACTATCAATATGTGACAGTGCACAGTCAGGAGAAACCTCAGTCTTACAGGCCAAGTGTCATCGCCTACTGGGGAGGAAAATCAGTGAGAGCCTCAGCAACTAAAACCACCTGAGAAAGACTGTCTCCTCTTACAGAGCAGACTCAAGCAGTGCCTACCACTGGGCACTCAAGTTACGCCTGGCACTGTCAAACCAACATCAGCCAGAGAAGCACATAAGCCAAGAGACTTGAGGGAAACGCTTTACGCAATGTGAGACTTCAGTGTAAAACCAAAAGTGCTCAGTTTGAAATACTGTTGAATCTTCAGTACTTTACAATAGCAATATTCTGTATTTTCATTACATAAGGGGCAGAGCAGTAAGAGGAAAAATACATGAAAGTATATGCCCCAATATAGGCTACTTCCATCGAAATAGAAGAACGAACTGATGTGACGTCCTTTCGAACAAAATCAGGCCGAAACGAAGTTCGTTTTAGGATTTCGAAATAGCTTGACAAAGCAAACACCTTCGTTCTCCCATTGGTTTGTGGTGATTAGGTAATAGTTATGTGTGCGAGGAGGCTCTGCCTTCTTTCACGTGAAAATCTTTTCTGGTTCAACTTCATGCGATTTGGCCTGTTCAGTCGGTTGAAGTCAGACGTCCGTGAGTAAAAACATGAATACCCTGGAGAGCTGCTTTATAGTAGAAAATGAAGTTGTGCTTCTGATGAAACAAGACACTCACACTGTTTTTCATGTTTATTACGGTAAAGCTTGGTTTTAAGCTATTATAATAAACGTGACGTGACTTTACTGGAGTGCCGTGGAGCTCATGCAAACATATTCACATTGCTATGATAAGATGCTTTTCTAATGCTTTATTCAAATGCTTGCTGTTTTCTCAATTTTGTTGTGTGTCTATTTTATTATTGAGAGAGAAAAGCACGCAGCACATATTTACAAATTCATCTAAACGCTGCTCTCAGCAGTGTGGGCATGTTCGATAACTCACGTATTTCGAACTTCGTTTTACCCCAAAACGAAGAACGAAAAAGAACTTTGCCGTTAGTAGCCTATATCGGGCCCTTAACCCTAGAAATATGATTGACCAGTCCTGAAATATTGTGGTTTTGTCCAAAACTGAAGGAAGCTACCTTGCTTCTCAGCCATGATACACAGTATTTTGTGTATGTGCTTGAAAGGAAATTTATAACATCTTAGTATGGATGTGATGCAAACAATGGATTCAGGCGTGCCTTATGCCTTCCTACCATCAAGATTTTCTGATATTGATGATATGTGCTGTTTTTGTAATAATGAGAAAGAGATACTGACTCACTTATTTTTTTACTGTAAAGTCGTGAACCAGTTTTGGACTGATTTGGCAGATTTTATATTTAATCGGATGAATATTAATTATTGCTTTACTTTAGAGGATGTTACCTTGTATTATGAAAATAAAAGCAATAAGGATCTGGGATTTATTGTTAACCTTTTTATTTTATTAGCAAAATTTCACATACATAAACAAAAATGTCTTAAATCATCTCCTATGTTAAGTTTGTTTTGTTCTGACTTTGATTTTTACATTTCTTTAATAAGACTGTGAAAATCTGTGAAATATTTAAAATGCTATGATACACTCTTCAATACCCCTGGTGTTTTGTAATATCCTTATTTGTTAAAATTGAATGTGAGCTATGTTTTTTTTTTTTTTTTTTTTTTGTCTTGACTGTTTATATTTTGTTATTATTTGTATGTTACCTTTTCTGCAATAAAAAAAAAAAAAAAATATATATATATATATATATATATATATATATATATATATATATGTATATATATATATATATATATATATATATATATAATGCCTTCCTACCTCCATATAGCATTGTTCTGCTTTCGTTCCAAGCCATAACCTATGTCATAACAATAATTTGATCTTATCCAAAAAAAAAAAGAATTTTTTTATCTCAAGAATTTTACCATATTTCTCATAGAATAATAAAATTATACTACCCTGCATATTAGTTTATATCCCACTCCGAAACGTTATAGCACAAAGCCTATTTTGTAGGACAAAACGAGACCTTGCACAACCAAGGCAACCAATATTCGGTAGCTTAAAGCCAATAATTATTTAAATCTCGTGCAAGTAGCAATTAACTCCCTGTGACCTGTTCCAGCTAAATATAATTATCTGGCATAGAACCTGCATAATAATAGATGTTGTATTGCTCCCTTATGTTTCAAAACACCGACTATGCTTGGCTATTGATTGGTTATAGGTGACTATCCTGAGCGTGCGGAAATCAGGTTCTTCAGTTTATAAATACAACTGCTTAGTTTGCTTTGTGCCTTTTTATCATAACAAAATAATTAATTATTTCTGTTTTATGGGGTCTTCTTTTTTCTCAACTGTAATGGACGGTTGTTAGCCAAGCAAAATTCAAAAGTTGTTTTAGTCGTATTGAGGTGCAAAAAAAATAGGATTAACATAGGGGTTTCAACATTATGGTTCTACTTACATTACGACTACAGGAACATCTTCATTGTATTTTCTGCGAGAAATGGTCGAGTTAGAGTTATTTAACTGCACATTAGTGAGATCGATGAATATTACACTGTCTGCTGCTCCGGACCACGTTGCCATAGCAACATAGAGCGCTTGGCCAGCTCGCGCTTCCTCTTCAATGAAAGTTTACGAGACATTAACACAACACGCTTTTTGTAAATACACACTTACCTTTCATATAGATTGTTGTGTTTGCGATGGCCTTTTCATTTGTTATGCCTCTTGCAGGTCATCGAAAACCTTGATGCAAGAGAATTTAACACTTGCGGTTGTCAAAACTTTCCTCCCTCGAGAGGGAGGGAGAACTACGGTGTGGTGCGAGGGACATCACGAGAACGAGACACCTGCACTGCAGTTCCTGTATGTGAAGAACCAATACAAAAACTGAAAACATCAATCCTAAGTAGGTTACTATTGTCATGTCACGACCCAGGTTGATTTTAGCTCTTCATCAGTAGGCTACTGGTGCACAATATACTTTGATTTTATATCGGCCTATATATAGGCTATTGTGTGAACGTTTTTTTAAGTGCATCAGTGCACAGAAAATGTCGTTACCTGCACTTCATGGGACGTTTGCACGAGCAGTTTAAGGAGAACTTAATAGATCTTCTTCATCGCTGGCAATATCCATTTACAAATTTGATTTCAAATGATTTTAGGTAAATATGCTACTTCATTCAGCGTTGCAAAGTATCCTGACAGTGTGTTGTTCAACAAGTGATAAAACGCTCCAAACGATTCAGTGCTTCAGTGAACTGTCAGAATGATTCGCAACTGAATCACGAACCGATTCCAAATGTTTCGCTAGACCATTCTTTGAAATGAACTGCAGGACATTCTTTAATTTTTTAATTAGCTTTTAATGAAATGTGATATTTCAAAATTGTGTGCGAATATATAAAGTAGACTACTATTTCTGAATGCAAATTAAACAAATTAAACTTCCATCTGTCAAAATAAGCTGACTTTAATTAGTCACAAAATGTGTTTCTCTTTTAGTTTTCACTTTTAGTTTGTGTCCATTTTTAACTTAGTTAGGAAGTAATAGGGGTTTGTCTCCATCTAGTGGATTATTAGATCATGTAAGGGTCATGAAATTTTGTTTAATTTGACAGTGGCACACATGGTGTGTCTCTCTCCCCGTCTTCCTTTATATTATGACATGAACAAGTTTTACAAGGCATACATACAGTAGGTTACTGCTGGGTCATTCCGGTTATTTTTTTCTGTAAGTGTGGCAGTGGCCTAGTCTTCTGCCAAGAAATGCTTTTTAAAGTTACAACATAAGTATATTCATTTTTTTAAAGTTTCATAGCTCTTGAGTTACCGCATAGCAGGAAAGATGTCACATAATTTCTATTTACATAATATGTACATTTTATTAGGTCAGTATGGTTAGAAAACAACTGGTAATAGTATATTAAACAGAAAAACCTGAGTGCTGTAGAAACAACGGGTAAGCCAATGGTATTTAAACCAAGAGACTGAGTAAAAAATAAAATGATACATTGCCAATTAACTAACAGCAATCAAAACAAAAGTTCCACTCATGTGAAAAAATAATCAATTTAGACGTGAAATAAATTACATAGCTCAACACTTTGGGATAAAAAGATATTTATTGCAAACATATCAGGTTATGAGAGTGTACAAGCAAACAAAATATTAATTATAAAATAATTATAGTAATAGTAAAAAACACTAATTTAAAAAGAAACCATTTTATTAGTAGGTTACTGAACATATTACTATGTTTAAAAAAATCAAGGTACACATTCCACTTTTGCCATAGTTGTAAGAAAAGTCTTGTACTGAAGTGGAGTTCTACATTATAAAGCTGCTCTTCAAACAAATTACAAAAATAGACAAACACTGCCTGCTTAAACTAATCACACAAATGATTGAACTTCACATAAAACTACTGGTACCTAGACAATAAACTGAAAAGTATAATCAGAATAGTATTTTGTAACTTTAGCAGCAGTAACCTCAGTTTAATACTTCCTTCATCTGATAAGCAGCCTTGAACAAGAGAGTTCTTGATTGATCGATATTTCTGAGATGTCTTCTTTTTTTCGAGAAGTCTTGCATGGCTTCTATTGCTGTGTCTCTTTATAGTCCCTAGTTCCCTGTGTTGTGAAGTCAGTACATCGTGAACACAAATTCAGGCACTAGCAAGAGCTTTGAGCCCTAAACATTGGGGCACTGATCGAAAACTGGGTCGCACATAAATGTCACTGGTATTTATCAACAACATCACTGTATTACATTCCAGGACCAATGCACTTCTAGTATGATTTGTGTTGTTTAGCATCATTGTTACTGTTAAAAGTACAGTGCCATGATGACTTGAGATTCAAGAAAACACTGGGTATACGCAGGGTATACGCTTTTTAGGGTGCATTGTGAGCATTTTTACTGAGCAAACATTTCAGTGCACTGGAACAATTTTGAATGGGACAGCCCTAGAAATTGAAGACTGATTTTGGCCTCACACCTCAAGCCAAATACTTTAGAGGAGTTGTTAGTTTAGAGGTTCCCATATTTCTCCCACTCTAGACTGTTAACTTTTAAACAAAGTGATCAGTACTGACAAAAAGAAGTGCAGTTTTTTTTTGTTATTAACCTTATAAGAGGATTGTGTTTTTTTACACAGGTCATTCCCAAGGGACAACAAGCCTTTTCTTGCAATTGTATTGTACAAAGGCTGCAGTCTTTGTTTTTTTACTCAAAAGGCCTTGAGAATTATTCGGAAGGAATGCAGGAGAGTTTTATTTTCATTCCTCTGCCTAGGTTTTATTTACAAAGGTAATTTACCTGCAATTTTACACCTCATCACAGCATCTATATATGAAATTTACTCTGACTTTGTTGTGCATTCCTTGACACAAACTCAATCTCATGCCATCGAAACATTTTCAAAGACCGAGGGAAAGAATGTGTGCTATCTTTGAATAGAAAAGAAAAAGCTTTACGAAGTTGCAAACATTTACCATCCCTCTCAACGATATTGAAAATATTATCAAGAGGTGTACATGTGTCACAAATTTTTTTTGAATTTTAAAGTTGCTTTGGGTGTTTAGACTCTTCCGAGACTGATAAGAGTAAAATTAAACGACACGGAAACATAGGGCTCCGGTTTTTCTTTCTACTAAAGAAAAAAAAAACAGTTAGTTCTCAACAAGGGGACCCCAAGATTAGCGAATAAGCAACAACAACAAAAAAATCAAGATATTTCTTATTTTAGTTCAGCCCTCAACAACTTTGAACAACCAGGATGCCAATGGTATTGACAACCCTGGATATTTGATGTGGTCAATTATTAAAATCTTAAAACTCCGTGGGAAATTTCTGGCAAGTTCTAAAAAAAAATATTTTGTTGAAATAGGAGTAAAAAATATATTTTTTAAATTGTTCTGTCATGACAACTCTCTCTGAGTGTTTGGCATTGTAATGGTTATATGGCAATGTTGGTATGTTTGGTCTTGGCTGATCTGCTACCCTGCTGCTGTTATTGCTGCTGCAGAGCAAGTATGGGACTTGCTACTGCCAATACAGACATCACACGCTGCTGTGAGTAAGACATGCTGCTGCTGTACAATATGGTGTACATGAATATCCCAGCAGATCTATACAGGTGGAGCTGGGGAAGGTGGAGGGTTTCTGAAACTGCTAAGGCTAATGCTACCAAGGTATTTGAAGGTTGAGCACGCAAGCTTATTGGCGTAATCAGTGTCGTATAGATAACAATGTGATTGCAAGCAGGTTGATTTAAGGACCTTTTAGCCTGTGCCATTTAGGGCCCTATTTTAACGATCTGAAATGCAAGTATCAAGCGCGAAGCACTTTGTGGGCGGGTCATGGACGCTGTTGCTATTTTACCGGCGGGATAAATGACTCTTGCCCGACGCAAGTTTAAAAGGGGTTGGTCTGAAATAGCTTCATTATTCATAGGTGTGGTTTGGGCGTAACGTGAAATAAACCAATCAGAGCGTCATCCAACATACCCTTTCAGAGCAGGTGCGCATGTTGCATGGCGGATTGTTATTATTATGGCAGATTTACCAGGCGCGCGCCAGGAGCGGTTCACAGCCGAGGAGACGACGTTCTTGTCAGGGCAGTGAAAGACAGAGAAGTGACGTTGTATGGGGATGGGAGATTTTTTTTTTCCTGGTTCTTGACGGACAAACTAATTTGTCAGATGTCCTTATATACATATGTGTCTTGCCACTATTGGGCAAACAGGTCTGATCCGTCATTACTCCAATTAGCCTGAAAATTTTGGGTAAATGTGTAAGCTAGATTTAGGCCTACATTTTTTACATCTTCATGGACACCACAATGATTTCCCTCATGTGTTAATATTTTTCCTTGTTATAATGTATAATTTGCAAAAATAAAAACTGCTGCATCTGTGTGTCACGGTAGATGTATTCTCTGGTCTCTTCTAGTCTCGTGTTTATGTTGTTGTATGAGTGCACGTGCGTGTGGATGTGAATGATTGGCATTCCTGATCCGCTCCAGCTGATCGTCATCACATCACCAGCTGCAATCAATCTCACAACTCCATATATACTTACCGCTGTTTCCTCATCCTTGTCAGATCGTTGTATTGATGTCCTCGGTGTTGGTGTTCCTGTTCTGCCTAGTGTTCCTGTTCTTCGTCGTCGTCGTCATCATCATCGTTGTCGTGTGGTTTTGGGTCATCGTTTCACCGTCACCTCTTCACCGCACTTCTCCACGGATCCTGACCATCGAAGTCCCTGCGTCACTTCTCCACCGGCTGTACTGTGTTCACTATCTCATTTATTAAAAGAGTAACTCGCTTTTGCTTCCTGTGTTTCATCAGCAGACATGACAGAACGATCTGACCAGCAAATGGAAGCAGCGAGTGTGCCCCAGTCATCCCTGGAGGATTTCATTCATCATAGTATTCGACGAATGGACGCTCAGGAGAGAGAGATCGGCGACACGGGTCGCGCAGTACAAGCCTTAGTGACGCAGGTGTCCGAGCTCACCCAGCAGATCCAACGCTTGCGTGTTCCCGCTGCGCCGCCCACACCGGCCGCTGGCAGAGCTGTGTCAGGAGGGAAGATCAGTATCGGATTTTTCTACTGAGTTCCGGACCTTGGCGATTGAGTGCGGATGGAACGAGGAGGCGCAGTGGGACATGTTCCTGCATGGGTTGGCTGACCACGTCCAGAAGGAGATCTACGCCCTGGACCTACCCACCACCTTGAATGGACTGATTGACCTGGCTCTGCGGGTGGACGCTCGTTTATCCAGAGTCGAACGTCGAGCTCAGTCCACCCGTACCTTTGGAGGAATCGACGGTCCTCGGTCCAGTGGCAGGGACGTGGTCAGCCCCAGCTTCGATCCTGAACCCATGCAGGTGGGTCGAGCTCGGCTTTCCCGGGAGGAGAGGGAGAGGCGGAGGTCCAAGGGCCTTTGTCTTTATTGTGGAGGATCGGGACATTTTGCTTACAACTGCCCAGTAAAAGGCCCAGCCCGGTAGTAAACTTGAGGCTACTATCGGGTGCGATCTCCGCCAGGAAGACCTCATCAGCTGTTACATCTACCTCCACGCTCCTCCCGGTAAGACTAAGATGGTCAGTCCACCAGCACGACTGTCAAGCACTATTGCATTCTGGGGCTGAAGGTAATTTTATGGACTACAGTTTTGCTCAAAGATTTCAGATTCCCTGCAAACCACTCACTCACAAGATCGCTGTTAATGCACTTAATGGACAAGAGCTACCTACTATTTCCCTTTCCACTGAAGACATCACCCTCATCACTTCTGGCAACCATTCCGAGACGATTTCATTTTATATTCTGGATTCACCTCTGGCACCCGTCGTCCTTAGACACCCATGGCTTATTCAACACAACCCCCGAGTGGACTGGCATCACAGATCTGTGCTGGAGTGGAGCAAGGAGTGTCATAAGTCTTGTCTCGTGTCTGCCTGTTCGTCTGTGCCTGTGTCTGTGTTGCAGGAGGAAGCAGGGGATCTGTCTAACGTGCCCGCGGAGTACCTGGACCTGAAGGAGGTGTTCAGTAAGTCTCGTGCTGCTTCTGTCCCTATGACTGTGCTATAGATTTACTGCCAGGTAAGTCTCCGCCTAAAGGCAAGTTATATTCACTCTCTATTCCAGAGAGAGAGGCTATGGAGAAATACATTTCTGATTCTCTAGCAACCAAGTTCATTCGCCCTTCCTCTTCTCCAGCGGGGGCGGGGTTCTTTTTTGTGGGGAAGAAGGACGGTACTCTGCGACCTTGCATTGATTACCGAGGGTTGAACAACATCACGGTAAAGAATACTTGTCCTTTGCCGTTGATGTCTTCAGCTTTCGAGAGGTTGCAGGGAGCATCCATCTTCACAAAATTGGATTTGCTTAACGCTTATTTGGTTCGCATTAGGGAGGGGGATGAGTGGAAAACTGCTTTTAACACCCCTAGGGGGCACTTTGAATATTTGGTCATGCCGTTTGGGCTGTCCAACTCCCCAGCAGTTTTCCAGGCACTGGTCAATGACGTGTTACGAGATATGGTCGATCAGTTCATATATGTCTACCTGGATGACATATTGATTTTTTCTTCTTCTCTCCAGGAACATGTGCAACACGTCCGACGAGTGCTTCAGAGGTTGCTTGAGAATGGGCTTTTTGTCAAGGCGGAGAAATGCGATTTTCATGCACAGTCTGTCCCTTTCTTAGGTTACATTGTGTCGTCTGAGGGAGTGCGGATGGACCCTGAGAAGATTAAGGCTGTGGTGGAGTGGCCAAGCCCAGATTCCCGCAAGGCCCTGCAGAGGTTTCTGGGGTTCGCCAACTTCTACCGGCGTTTTATTCGCAACTTCAGCCAACTAGTCGCACCTCTGACTGCCTTGACCTCCCCCAGAACGATGTTCAGGTGGTCGGACGCAGCCGAAGCTGTGTTCGTCAAACTGAAAGGCCGCTTTGTTTCAGCCCCCATCCTTGTCGCCCCTGATTCTTCACGTCAGTTCGTGGTGGAGGTCGACGCGTCGGAGGTGGGAGTAGGTGCAGTGTTGTCCCAACGCTCTCCTGCAGACGACAAGATGCATCCTTGCGCGTTTTTTTCTCATCGACTATCTTCCACCGAACGCAATTACGACATTGGTAACAGAGAGTTGTTGGCAGTTAAGTTAGCGTTGGAGGAATGGCGCCACTGGTTAGAAGGGTCGGGGGTACCTTTTATCGTCTGGACTGATCATAAGAATCTCGAATACATTAGGACTGCCAAAAGATTGAACTCCAGGCAGGCTCGGTGGGCTCTGTTTTTCGGTCGTTTTGATTTTTCCTTGTCTTATCGTCCGGGTTCCAAGAACATCAAACCCGACGCATTATCTCGTATATTTCATTTTTCCGTCTACTCCCGAGTGTATTTTGCCCGAAACTCTATTCGTTTCAACACTCACATGGGAGGTCGAATCGAGGGTCGTTAAGGCCTTGGAAGGGGTAACGCCTCCGCCCGGTTGCCCACCGAATCGATTGTTCGTGCCGGAGAGATTAAGGTCTGACGTTATTCAGTGGGGTCATGGCTCCAACGTGGCTTGCCATCCAGGAGTCAATCGGACTAGATTTTTAGTTAAGCAACGATTCTGGTGGCCACTTATGGCTCGGGACATTCACAATTTTGTTTTGGCTTGCTCGGTTTGTGCCACTGGTAAGACTTCCAATCGACCTCCAGACGGGTTACTTCAGCCACTGCCGGTGCCTTCGAGACCTTGGTCCCATATCGCTCTAGATTTTATTACCGCCCTCCCACCCTCACAGTGGTTTTAACTGTGGTGGACCGGTTCTCGAAGGCGGCCCATTTTGTTCCCTTACCCAAATTACCTTCAGCTAAGGAGACGGCAGTGGCAGTCGTAGATCACGTATTTCGGTTACATGGCCTCCCGACAGACGTGGTTTCTGACAGAGGACCCCAGTTTGTGTCCAAATTTTGGCAAGAATTTTGTAGATTACTGGGGGCGACGGTTAGTTTGTCCTCTGGGTTTCATCCCCAGAGCAATGGTCAAACCGAGAGAGCCAACCAGGATTTGGAGAGAGTGTTGCGATGTTTGGTCTCCAAGAATCCTTCCTCATGGAGCCAACAACTGTCTATGGTAGAGTACGCACACAACACGTTACCAGTGTCGGCTACGGGCCTATCTCCGTTTGAGTGTAGTGTAGGTTACCAGCCACCAATTTTTCCCAGTCTGGAATCCGAGGTTGCGGTTCCCTCCGCTCACGCTCCGCTCCGTGTCTAATAAGCTTGCACCCAAATTTATTGGCCCGTTTGCTGTCACCAAGATCCTTAGTCCGGTGGCAGTCCGCCTCAAGTTACCTCCCGCGTACAGGAGGGTTCATTCCGTGTTTCATGTATCTAAAATTAAGCCCGTGTTTCATTCACACATTAATCCGCCTGCCCCGGTTCCTCCTCCACCGCGACTCGTAGATGGGGAGACCACATATTCGGTTAATCGAATTCTGGACTCTAGGCGGAGGGGACGCAGGTTTCAGTACTTGGTGGACTGGGAAGGTTACGGTCCGGAGGAGAGAAGTTGGGTGCCTGCTAGAGACATCCTGGATCACGCCCTTATCGATGATTACAATCGACAGGTAAGGGTGTCTGGGAACGCCAGGAGGCATTCTTAGAAGGAGGGGTACTGTCACGGTAGATGTATTCTCTGGTCTCTTCTAGTCTCGTGTTTATGTTGTTGTATGAGTGCACGTGCGTGTGGGCGTGAATGATTGGCATTCCTGATCCGCTCCAGCTGATCGTCATCACATCACCAGCTGCAATCAATCTCACAACTCCATATATACTTGCCGCTGTTTCCTCATCCTTGTCAGATCGTTGTATTGATGTCCTCGGTGTTGGTGTTCCTGTGTCCTGTTCTGCCTGGTGTTCCTGTTTTGCCTGGTGTTCCTGTTCTTCGTCGTCGTCATCATCGTTGTCGTGTGGTTTTGGGTCATCATTTCACCGTCACCTCTTCACCGCACTTCTCCACGGATGACCATCGAAGTCCCTGCGTCACTTCTCCACCGGCTGTACTGTGTTCACTATCTCATTTATTAAAAGAGTAACTCGCTTTTGCTTCCTGTGTTTCATCAGCAGACATGACACTGTGTTGATGAGAGAAGTGTATGCGCGCTGTGCACCCGCTACATTATGGCCAAGCATGCGCGCTTAAAATAGCATTATGAACAAAGCGCAACGCGCCACTGACTTTAGACTAGGTTTTTTCTGGTCAGTGGCGGAATTGTTTTCTGGAACTGCAAAATAGCACTAGGGAATGTTTGCGCCGAAACACGCCTCCTTTTTGCGCCGACCCGCCCAGGGAGCGCAAGTTCATTTCCTAGTTTACCGACGTGCGTCTGTGGAGGGAAAAGCCCGCTTTGCGCGGGTGCAAAATAGGAATTATACATGCGTCAGTGTACAAAGTCATTTGCGCCGGGTGCAAGATAGGGCCCATAGAGTTTCATGACAGAACTTTGTATTTATTATTTAGTAAATCATGAACAACTGGAAACGTCTTGGGGCTTTCAAATATTTTTGTGACAATGGGTCAAAAAGGTTGAGAACCACTGTTCTATATGATGTTCTTGGCTCCATGGGATCTCTCATAGTGGTATTTGAATTACAGTACTCATCAGAGCATACTTCTGTATATAAAAAATTTCAAGAAAATTGTGCTTAACAAGGACACGTCTCTGTTGCTGATTCAAGGCAATGCTCTTTTCTGGGCTCTTTTATGTTCTGCACTCAAACAGACTTTCTCCTCTTGCCAAAGACATTGTTGATGAGCTTGGCCATGGACTTGGAGCCACTGTACCGTCTGCGGTCACCTCTATGCTTAAGCTGTTCCATCACATGCCGAATGAGTTTGGTGAAGAGGTTGGAGATATCCAGGTAGTTCTCAGCCGCCGACACCTCCTGGAAGTGGCATTTGTTCTCCTGGGCCAGGGAGCGGCCCTCCTCCTCACTCACTTGACGGCTGTGGCATAGGTCCTGCTTGTTTCCCACCAGGCAGATGGGAACCTCTCTATTGAAATGAAATCAGATGATTTTCTTTCAAGAGAAATTTGCTTTATGAAGAAAACATGGCCATATGATGTATTACTGTAAGCAAATTGAATATTGGTTGGGAATACATTTATAATTGCTACAGTCTAATAATGCTACAATACATGCGGCATTAAATGGTACTGATCTAAACATGTTCACACACTGAGTTTCATTTCTCACAGTGTGTGTCCTAATTGGAACAATGGCATTGGCAGACATTTTCCTCATGTGGCAGCATAGCAAGTGGAACAATTTTAAATAAAATATCAAATGGTCACAATGTGTGAGCTCAAACAATGAAGAAATGGGTTGGAAACTTGCTGCGAAGCTAAAACCTCACTACAAGTACAACCACTTGTTGCCATGTTTTCAAGTGTAAAAACTTTTAAATAAATTGAGGAACTAAAACCACCCATGAGTGATCTCATTGCCCATTTCAGAGTTCTAATGGGCTCCAGATGCCTAGTCTCATTCTCACTTCCTATTGTTTCAAAGGACTTTCAAATGACAAATAGCCAGTGAAACCTAAACCAACCAGACTTTTACATTTCTCTATAAATGTGATGGACTAAAATGGAAAGCTTTGGCCTGCTGGTCATACTGCAGTTATCAAAACCATTGGAGTTATGTACATCGCTGTGGTCTAGTCATAATGTGACCCAGTCTGTCCTTTACAGATGTGCACAGATCTAAGCAGGAAGCCTCTACTCGCTGTTCGGCAAATGGTCCTGGTTAATTCATTAAAGCTCCATCCTCCTATTCCAGTCAGCATCAGACAAAGGTCAAAAAGTCACTGGAGAGACACTGACTCACCCTTTACAGGTTTCTCGACGACTTTCTTTGATCTGCGCCAGGATGTTTTTGGCATTTAGGAAGGACGTACGGTCGCTGATGGTGTACACCACCACAAAGCCATCAGCCCAATCCACCGGTTCCTCCAGGATACATCTGCTTTCTCCACTCTGCCAGGGGACGGGGGGCACACAGAGGTCCAGTCAAAAAAACATGCTCATCTAAAGTCACCGAAAAGCGGACTATGTAATTTCATTTGTTTACAGTTGACTAGTTCTCTACCAGAAGTTTTTGTTTTAGATGCAGTGACTGACTGCTAATGTTGGCTGTTTATAGCACAAGCATTTAGTTACAGGGTAGAAAGGTGCTCATATCAGGACTTCGGTTTTGGAAATCAAAGTAAAACAATAACGGCCGAAGTAAAAGTTCCCAGATGCAGCAGCTGTAAGCTGTGAGGCTCAGTTTTCAAAGGCTTTGCACTGTATACTCTGCTTCAGGGAAATATCATAAATCCCAGCAGAACACAACATGCATTTCCCATAAGAAGCAGGTATATCTGAGCATGTTGCCCTATGGCAGTGTTTGTATGAATGCTAGCCATGAGCTCAGGGTAGACGTTATGAATGTATAAACACAAACCTGCGAGCACGGATCAAAGACTTCTAAGTTCAACTGTCTTCCATCAATGGAGAACCTTTTATGGTATAAGGAGTCTGCAACAAACAATTTTGGATAAAATCCTTGGTATTACAACAAACATGTGCATCATAAAATCTGCCCCCTGAAATGAAGGTGGACCGTTAGATGCTCATATAAAATTCAAGGGAATAAAAGTAGAGACTGAGTGCATGTGATGTGATACACATGTAGTTGGATCAGAGGTGGGTGATTACTGGGAGCTTCGGGAATCCTTGGCATGATTGGATGGATTAGACTTTTGGGAACTGGACAATAGGAAAACACACACCAGTGTTGTGTGTGTACAGGGCCTTTTACAATTAATGTAAATAATGGGAAACATTATGTATGACTTTCTTTCTTCTGTGTAACACAAAAGTAGATATTATGAAGAATTTTTTATCTTTTTTTCTGTACAATGAAAGTCAAAGAAGTCCAAAAACAACATTGGACCCCACTGACAAAAATTTTTTTTTTTTTTTTTTTTTTTTTTTTTTTTTGGCAGAAGAAATTAAGTTGCACAGTGTCACGATTATGTTCTGTTTAGTTGTTCCTGTCATGTCTGTATGAGTTCTCATTAGTTTCCATGGTTACTGATTAGTTAATCTTTGTCCAGCTGTTTCTGTTTAGTTCCCTCATTTACTATGTGTATTCTTCCTGTTCTGTTCAGCACTTTGTCAGTTATTGTTTGTGTTGAACGTGAATGTTTCTCCCGAGTTTGTTATTTAAGACTGTGTATTTCATCATCTCCTTCGTTGTGTACTTTCTATAGCCACCATTCCATGACACACAGGTTTGGAACAACATGAGTAAATAATTACAGAATTGTTTTGAACTAACCCTGTAGAACTTTCTTAGATAAAATAAAACATAAGAACACTGTAAAAAAAAAAAAAAAAAAAAAAGATATCCTGTTAAATTTATAGAAAAGAAAACAGCAGCTGTGGTTGCCAAACATTCACTGTAAAAAAAAATACAGTGACAATATTGCAGGTATTATGGGGTGACATAATGGTGCCTGTATATTTTACAACTTATAGCTGTATATTTCCTTAAGTTATGTTAATTTACCAATCTACTTGAAATAGCCACATGATAAATCAGTTCATTTTAAGTTGCCTGTCCATAAACATGTTTGTAGACAGAGCACATGCTAATATACACACAAAGACATAAGCAACACCATCAGGGTGTGACTAAAAAATTTCAATAAACATTAACTAAATGACACCAAATGTTACATAAACACCATAATGTACACAGTACTCATAACAAAAATAAGAAGAAACTAAATTATTTAATAAAATATCATTTTTTATGTGTCATACACGGACTTCTGGGAATCTACTGTTTTTCAGCATATGGTAATTCATCATTTTTACTTGCAAAAACCATACATTTGACTATTTTACAGTAAAAATTACATATAATGTGATGCTAAACCATTTACAGTTTTTCTCCATATATGATAAGGTAACTTAAAGTTAAGCAGTTAAAAGCTTTTTACTGTAGCTTTTTTTACAGTATAATTCTTCTTCCAGCTGTTTATAATGGAAGTCCTCTTGCAAGCTCCCAGTTATGTTGTTCATGTGAATTATAACATTTAATAATATGCCAGACATAATGCTGAGGCAGATAAACCCCATGAAAACATGAGTAAAGTTCTGGCTGCATTATTAAATATGCATGTGAGACTGTACTTACTGGCATTTGATGCATATTCTCCTATGAACCGCTTGGTCAAAAATCTCACTAAAACCGCTGAGGACAAGAGAGAGGGGAAGATTGATTAGTTAGTTATTGAGATTGATCACCCAGAGTGATGTACTGTACATGACTCATATGACAGCTTGAAAAAGGAAGAGAGGGCACAAGGTCAAAGTCCAGCCCCTCATCAAAGACTTGGCCAACTCTACAGTGAACGCTGGTGCATACTTGGCATAGGAAAAACCGTTACATTTTCTCCATGAGCACACTACCTGGTCTATATTAAATATTTGAGCCATGAAGCTATGCTGGCTCATTGAGTCATTGAAGTCAGGGCTTGAGTTTCCATGCATAAATACACACTCTGCGGCAGCTTCGTGAAAGCTGCTTTCAATCCTTCAGTCATATTTTAACACTTATTCCTTACCAAACCTCAAATCTGCAACAGACCTTCCTTGTTGTTCTGTTCTGCCTTCACCCTGGTCATTTGGATCAAACCCTGATTGAGGACTCCCTCATGACTCCCACTAAACTAGTTTTGGTCTCAGGGGACGTAGCATCATCGTTTCCCAACTACTTAATAGTCATTAGTACAGGTATGCAGCCTGAAGGGCTAAATGTTCCAATGCCGCAGAGTGGAACAAAAAATAATCTTTCGCCAATTTCAGCAATTACTTGCATCTTACAACCATTTATTTTAATTTCCCTCTCAGATGACTTCTATAAGTTAACGATGATCTCACTACGATCTGTTTCAATATACAAAGTCCTTCCAGTGTTTGCAGAGGGCAGAAATAATTGTGTTGTGATACACACACTAACACACCACTCACACATGGATGATTTCCAACTCAAAATGTGAGGACCATGCAACAGGCACATGGGCAAAAAGAGATGCTGTAAATTTTTAGTTAATCTGAAAGACACATATGCATATAAAATGTAGGCTACTATATACAATATAAGATGAGCACTCACCAGATTTACCTGCTCCCTCACTGCCCAGCAGGGCCAGTTTGATGTCATTCATTGTTGTAGACGGTACCCTTTGTTGGCGGTACTTCTTTGTGTCCAAGTGCTTGGACTGTCCCGCAGCCACAACTCCTTACTATTTACTCTGCTCAGTAAAGTGGTGCTACGCTCCCTCACTCTCTCTATCTCTCTTGCTCTTTTTCTGTTACACTCGCAGACGTTCCTCTCTTCTGTCTCCCCTCCCACTACACAGAGTGCCGAACTGCCACAAGGTCAATTCACCATCCCTTTGATATTTAAAAGTTGTTCAGCTAAGTGGAGAGTGAATTTAAACCAAAGTAATCTGTGATCTAATTTTGATTAGAAACTGATTTAGATTTAAGCAATATTGAAAAAAAATATTGGTCACAGTCCAGTAAATGGCACTATTTTCTGTTTTCTCTGTCAACGAAAATAGCCACAAACAAAGCCACAAAGCTCTTCTCAGAGCAACATAATGTTGTTTCGTTTCTGAATAATTTTCTGAATCTGTGTTTTGAGTGAATCAATTTAAATTGAACCGATTTTATTCAAGGTTAATAAAGACAAAAATAAATAAATAAATAAATAAAGTATTGTCGCCACTTAATGGTGTATCAATGTAACCTGCAGAAAGAGTCCATGCAAAATACCCACCACAGAGGGTATTATAGAATAAAATAGAATAGATTAAAGATTATAGATTACCACAGGCTTTTGAATACTTGATTATGAAAAATATGCAATTATTTTTCAAGAGACGGACAGTTCCAGGCAGGTCTTGACTGCATTGCAGTTCCATATCACTTCACCAAAATATTTCAGTTATTTCAAAGGTTGAAATAGCCTATAAATAGAAGTAGAAGGTCTTCGAAGCCTTTACAGCAATTGAGCCAAAACCCACAAAGTAACGTCACTGTTTTTGAACCAGTTCAACTTACAGCTTCGGTATTAGTAGAGAAGCTGCTGCCAACCACTGTTGCGAAAGCCATACAGACTAATGTCTGGCTTTCTCTCTCTCTCTCTCTCTCTCTCTCTCTCTCTCTCTTGTTCTCTCTCTACTGCATATCAATGGCTCAAGCCTCTGTAGCTCTAAAATGACGTTTTGGAATTAGCAACGCAGGCTTGGGATGTGAAAATTATATAGAAAGTAGTAAAAGTAGAATATAATAGAAATTATTTCTACACACAAGAGGGTTTTATGGACAAAAACATGACGAATGTCTTGAAATAAAACATCTGAACAATGTTTTGAGGTGTGGTAACCGTGGTATAAGGGGAATAATAATGCTCGCCCGAAGAGTAACCTTCCACATTACCACTTCGGTGTCCATTATTTCTCAATAATTCACGGCCCATCATCAATTATTTCTTTCTTAGACTAATACGTTTTTGTTTGATACAATAGTGGAATATCATCAGGAATCATATCATGCTGAGATTCCAGAACATTCTGGTGACTTGTATAAGCTCTCTCAAGCAAGTCCCCATGTGAAGTATATACAATATACAGTCTTATCCTGAAATTGAAGTTTTGGGTCAGGTATTTAAAGTGGTTGGTAAAGCTGTCTTGCACCAAGTACGCTATCTCTCAATTATCTGTAACATGTTAGCCCTAACAGCATAGTACTAATGCCAACATATAAGTCGGCCAAGAATGTCAGCCATATTTTGATTGCAGGGATCAATTCTTTTTAAAGAGAGAGCAGCAATCAATTTTCCCTCTTTTCCAGAACAGTTCCAAAAATTGAATGACGTTCAGCCATCCAAACTTCAATTTCATGGGCTGCTACACTGGTCAGGGAGTCTTTTTTCCCGCAGACCTTTTTTTCTGTCTCAGTCTTTTCATTCTTCAGCTGAGTTCACCGCGGTGTCCCATTATTATTCTGTTATGTTTCATTTGATTTTTGTCATCTGAGGACTCACAGACACTTTAGAAATACAAAAGCTCAAAATGTGCCTGGCACCATCATTATGTTGCACATGTCAGGTTTAGTCCATTTCAACACTGAGTATTTCACTTTAGACAGAGTGGAATTTCAAGAAATTAAAGCTAACAATTTTTGTAGAATCAGTGCAGCTTAAAAACGAATATCACTCAAGTTAAAAAAAAGCATGCAAATACCTTATCAACAAGCAATCACTGACAAAGAAAAAACAGGTTTATGAAACAGATGAAAACAGAATGCCTATTATGATTATAAAACAGAAGAACGCTATACATCACTTATATATAAAAGACATGCTTTAAACTAGCCAAGCAGCATGTAGATGTGAATCAAACATAATAAAGACTTGACATTATAAAGCTCCATCAAACCACACAATATTTTCTGATCTGCTCTAAAAGGACGCATTTGTAATATGGCTATATTAATATGGCTTTTCTCTTTTGTGAAACCCTAAATATTGGTTCTATTTAGACAGCAACATGTTATGAAACATGCCATTCATTTACTTGCTCGTACTGTATGGATTGTAATATTTATCTACATGTTTCAAATGCAGTTGCATGTCTAATCACAATCAAAGTATTTCCAAAGGCACTCACAAAAGAGTGGGCAAAAAAATGCCCATTAAACTACAAGAAATCATGACCTCCTTTAAGAGTCATTATAAATGAGTACTCTAAGCTGAAGGGGGGGAAATGAGGCCAGCTGTATCTCATGAGAAGAAGAGGAAAGGGGGATTTAAAAGCTGCCAGTAGAGTTATTGCATCATGTCTGTGTTTAGTGCAGCCTTGTGGGGGCTCTGCTCTTATCCCCCATCTTTAAGAAGGCAATCAGGGGTGTAATCCTGCAGGTATTGGGGGAATTCTCAGAGACCCAGACCAGGCACTGATCTGATTTAAGTGTCATCGGGAAGCTGTCAGTTAAGATGAGCCAGGAAGTGTCTGCTGGGGTTAAGAATTACAGTACCTTTTCAGGGAAACTCAATTTGTTAAGGGGGGGGGGTCTGATTTCTCTGAAGAAAGATGATCACTCTTAGATGGCATCAAAGCTCACTTAATATCTCTTTAAGAAAGTGTTGGAGGAAGATTGTCCAATGTGAGGGCCTGTGAGAGTACAGCAAGAAACAAATTATTCACCTGCATTTAGTACTTATGCCAAACATAACACATTGTAAACTCTTACGTACATTTAATTCTCTGAATTATGATGCTTTATTAGCAATAAAAAATAAAAGTTTATTTTTAGAAACTTTTTATTTTATTTAACCCTCATCCTCTCCTCCCGAACCTGTAAAAAATATTTACTATATTTGAATAATAAATAAGTATAATAAAAGTCTAAGTATAATAAATAATAAAAAATTATACTTATATAAGCCTACTTATACTTATAATTATACTTATTCTTTTTTTGTCCAGAAAGCTTATATCATTTCATTTTTATAATTTCTTTCTATTTTTAATGCATTTTTTAAAAGATATTTTGTGCTTTTTTATTATTTAATATACCTCTAAATTACTAGATTTTATCAATAATTAATTTAATAATTTAAGCACATTCTTCACATCCTTTCACTTAAATAAGCACCAATGCTATATTTTCTAAATGTCATAATCATTTGTTAACAAACAAGTATTCATTATACTTCAATGAGCTCATTGTTTCTGCATTAAATTATTACATTGTTTAAACATTTTACATTTTGTATATGTAAAAGTAAACAATGAGTCCGCACACCAGAAGATGCTCCTAAGCGAGTTTAATAGTTGCTCACCTCGTGTAACGTTTCGGGCCCAAGCCCTTCATCAGACATAAACAAGTGGAGAGACACACCTCCTTATATACAGCCATACATGGTCACATGATCACATACATCCATGATAGAACCAATCAAGTGAAAGCACAATTACATCAGACAAACAGATAAAAATATGTAAGTATATACCAACATTTATAATACAAAAAAATCTATTAAATATATTTGGTAGCTAAAAAAAGGCCTAAAGTGCTTAAGGCACAGCCTAAAAAAAATTTTATTGAAAAAGTATCTCTACCACTGTGAACAATCATGATAGATGAGCCAGAATGTAAATACATAAAGAATACCACAATGGTGTGTTACATATATCAAATCAGCAAAACAATCGCACAACATTTACAAAATTTGTTGAAAATTCTTTTTCATTGACATAAGTTATTTACAGGAATGGCCTCAGGTCAAAGTCTTCATTCAACCCTTTTGGAGCTAAAGTGTCCAGGGTATAAATCCAGAATGCTTCTCTTTTAAGCAACAGACGATTTACGTCTCCTCCACGGGAGGGCTGTTTCACAAGTTCAATGCCACAATATCTGAGAGAAGAAACGTTATGAGAGGCTTGTGAAAAGTGCACCGCTACTGGGCTTTTGATGTCATGATTACGAATGTTTGATCTGTGTTCTGAGATCCTTATTTTCAATGACCTGGTCGTTTTACCAACATAGGCCAAGCCACACGGGCATTTAAGTAAATAAATAACATTTTTTGTGTTACAAGTAATCACATCTTTGACATCATAAAGTTTTCCAGTGCATGGGTGATTAAAGGTGGTGGTTTTATGTGTAAAGTTGCATTGAGTGCAGTTGCCACATCTGTAATTCCCAAAGGGAATAGACTGCAAAAAATGTGGTGGAGTCAATGGTGGAAGATGAGCTCTCACCAACATATTTTTGAGATTAGGTGCTCTTTTGTACACAATGCGGGGTGATGTAGTAAAGCATTTAAGTGCTGAATCAGAGTCAATAATGTGCCAATGTTTTTTAATGATGGATTCGAACTCTCTGCCAAGAGGTGAATATTGGACAATACAGTTAACTCTAGACTCAGAAGTTCTGGATCTGGTGTTGCTGAGACAGTCAATTTGCGATGTATTTTCAAAACGGTTACGTGCTTGAGTAATCCATTCATGTTTGTATTGTCTCTGTTGAAAACGTTTTTCCAAATCAGATGCTTGGGCTTGGAAATCACTATCAGAACTACAGATCCGGCGAATGCGACTAAACTGAGACAAAGGCAGACTCTTCTTGAGTGGAATGGGATGAAAAGATTGTCCATGAAGAATAGAATTTCTGTCAGTACTTTTTCGATATAAGTTAGATCCCAGTCTATTCAAGTCTCTGTAAATAAGAATGTCTAAGAAGTTCATCTTGTGCCTGTCAAAATCCATTGTGAATTTCAAATCGCTACTCTTAGCGTTGATAAAATCATGGAACTGTTTTAACTGAGTCTCAGAACCGGTCCAAATGAAAAAAATATCATCTATGTACCTCCTCCAGTTGGAAATTGAGGGTAGGAATGGGTTGCTTAAGTGGTTCAGGATGATTTCCTTTTCAAAAAGTCCGCAGAATAGGGATGCAAAACTTGGGGCCATTTTTGCTCCCATGCTCGTGCCTGCCACCTGGAGGTAAAAGTCAGAGCCAGAAAGAAAATAGTTGGATGTGAGAACAATTTCAATGAGGTCCACAATACAGGAAGTGCTTGGGGTGCAGCTGGAGCGCTGATTTAAAAAGAATTCTACTGCTTTTAGCCCCCCTTCAAATGGTACGTTGGTGTAAAGAGACTCAATGTCCATAGTCACCAGGAAACAATGTTCATCTGATACCTGGATAGATTGAATCATATTAATGAATTCCATAGAGTCTTTTACATAGGATGGAAGAGAAGTGACGAGTGGTTGGAGAAAATAATCCACAAATGCTGCAATTTTCTCTGTTAGAGACCCAATGGCTGCCACGATGGGTACATTTGTATAGGTTTTATGAATTTTGGGGAGAGTATACAAAACTGGAGTGACAGGAAAGTCTACTACCATAAAAGCATGTTCTGGTTTTGTTATTTCTCCAATTAGTAGGAGGGAATCTAACTTCCTCCTAATACACTGTTTGAACTCCTGTGTGGGATTATGATTGAGTTTCTTATAAAACATCGTGTTGCTCAGCCGTCTCTGAATTTCCCCATCATATGCTGTCCGGTCCATGATGACAATGGCACCACCCTTGTCTGCGCTTTTGTATAAGTACATTTCTGAAATGCTTAACTTAGACAGTTACCTCTGATAACAGAACACTCTAAATTTTAATATGGACTCGTCCACTTTCTGTAAAGCAGCTTTGAATTGATGTGTATTGTGAAAAAAGCTCTACACAAATAAACGTGAATTGAATTGACTTGAAATACAAAATAACATGTAAAAACTTGTTAAAACAGCTCAAAAAGTCTCACATTGAGTGTCTCTGCTGACCTCTTGTGTAAAAAGAAAATAATATAACATGATATTTCAGGACACTTGACACTATGGACTATTAGCTCTATATGGAGCAAATGAACTGTTCCCCTGGGTCCTAAAGTCAGTTTTTCTTCAGTTTTATTTTTCACTATGCGTCCAGGTATATATTTTAGACATTATAAAATATTTTTTGGGTAAAGCTTAAGCATTTTTTATAGGTTTGTATTTATAATGAAGTGTCAGATATTATAATAATTCAAGTTAGTGAGGTGGACAGCAGGGGGATAAAAGTAAAACCTTGAAGAATATTTATTTGAAAAAGCTGATTTTAATTCAGAATTTAACTAAATATAATATAAAATATGTTCTGCATTGTAAATGTGTTCAAATCTAACCACTTCAAATCTGTGTCCAGTCTGCATTGTGACTGATTGATTGATTGATTTTTTGAAATGCCACCCCTATTCATGTTAAATTATTTTGTAAACTGAGTGTTATGTGATAATATCGCTACAGACAATGACTAGTAATTGGATTACGGCTGTCTTAAGAAAGCAATAAGTTATGTACAGATTCTTTCTCTTACAAATATTGAACAAAAACAGTGTCCTCTTACCTTGGTGCAGAAGATATATGCATTTTGTTTTCACATATCAAACACAAAGTGGAAAAACCTCATATTGATTTAGCGTGGCCGGCGGAGATGTCATCTGAATGTTTTTCACTTGTAATGAAATTATCCAGGGCCCTCTTCTTGGCTTATGGCCTCCGTGCTTGTGGATGACCAGACTTTATTAATCTGTCAGAACTCCACATGCAACAATACAGCCTCAAGAATCTCAGGGAGTTCTAGTGAGTCTCTGCTCTACGGGAAAAAGCCCTCTCATACTTATTACAGTGTTCACACAAAGAACATCAATGAGTCACACACTCAGCTCAGGCCAACACCAACACTGCAGTTCTGTGACTCCCATGCATGGAGAGCTACATTTTCACACAAGTAATGTTTTAAAATGTAACATGATGTTTTAATCAGTTCCCTGCAAGTAAAATTGAATTAAAATATTGTTGTTAGAACAGACCATTTTGCAAATAAGGCCTAGGGTTTGTGTACCACTTGCCAGGATGAGGCATATGTCAGGGCTAAATGGACCATTTACTTCAAACAGAATTGCAGGAAAAAAATGAGGGCTATTTTATACTATCTAATGTTTCAGACATATTTGAGTCTTTTAAACCCATCCAACTCTTATAAAAACCAATAATACATTTTGGAAAATCTATTTTAAAATTAATATACTTTTGTACAAAGCCTTTTACCTTTAGGGTCTTTAGTGTTTAAAGGCTGTATGTCTAAACGTCAATTTCCTTCCATTGTAAATGTATGGTGCCATAAGAACGGTTCTGTTGACACAGCAAAGGTATTTAAATTATTTAGAAAATCTCAATCTCTTATTTTGTACATTTCAATCAAAGCTAGAAGTTATAGTTGTTTTTGGAAAAGTAATTACTTGCATGAGTAATTTGTGATAAAATGAGCTTACTTCTGGCAGGCAGTTGGTGAAAATTCAACAAAGGCCTTTTAAAAAAGCTCTCTGATATTTCTTTAGTGACTCCAACTCACCAGCAACATGTAATGCTTTGCTTTCAATTTTACAAAGTCTTGATGTTCAATCAGCAACATTTCATCCATAACTGACTATATTTTTAAATTAGGTTCATTTCAAATCTGATTTTGAAACCATTAGGGAACCGCAATGTTATGTTTGTGTAGAAGCAGGAAACAAGAAGCTCTGAATCACATATTTACACCATACAGTATATATTTCAGACTAAATACAATCCAGCTAAAGTTAGCAAATGATCTGCACAGCAATTCCAGCAATTAAGACCAGTATTACAAAATTCAGAAGACATATGAATATCAAACCTATTTGTGAACCACATGGAGGAACATGCTGAATGAAAAAGTGTCCCACCCGCCTGTGAAAACATTAGATATTCTGTCTCATTAGTCAATAAACATTTGAAAGATCAATTTAAAACATCACAGTAATGTAGGAACATCAGCCTAATATATCCCCATTTTATTCTAGAAAGGGGTTGTGGGATTCAGTCACATTATGCACCTCCTCCTGCCACCAAAAAAGTCCAATATGAACTAATGTGTTGCCACAGGCTACATGAAGTGCTCCCTCTACAGGTCAATAAAATCATCACTGGGAAAATTACCTCATTACAAGGGATTTTTGGATTAAAAGAAAAATGAAATTTAGAACAAACATTTTATATAATATTACCAATTAATGTTGCATATCTATCTTTACTAAGTAGCAGTTGCCAGCAACCAGTCAGCTATCAAATTGATTGTACAATTTAATATAAGTGTAAGCATTGGAATAAATACTAGTGCAAGACCTTAGGCAAAGTCTGGAGATATAGGCTTATATCAACACCTACCCACAGCTACAGATAACAGCATAATACATGAACCGATTATAATGTGCGAGATTAGTCCTCAGAAAAAAAGCATATACTGTTTTTCAACATGAATCCTTAAAAAAACAGCAATCCAGCCAGTATGGAAAACTCAGAGCTCAAAGTGGATCAAATGTCTCTGTACATGTATATAGAGGCACAACTAATAGTGATTTCTCCTCCAGTTTAGTGAGTGCCTCCTCTTCCTCTTTCTGTGGCTCTGCTCTCTTCTCTCGGGCCAGGGAAATCCAGTCACCATGGCTTGTTCCAGCTCCTCGTAATCGTCAATGTCAGAGTCCTCCTCCTCCTGGACAGGGCAGGTCAGATCTGGGAACACCTCCCTCAATTTGGAGGTAAAAAAGGACTGTAGACTGTGGCCTGCCTGAGCCACCTCTGAGTCAGGCTAGAGAGAGAAACAGCTTGGTCAGCATCTACAGTATCTGTCCTCTTAAGATCTAGAGATACCATATGTCTGAGTATACTCCTATACATATTTAATACTATATCAGTCTACATGAACCTGCTAAATGCCAATAAGGTCCTTACGACCTTGATGATACTAAATAATTGCATCAGTATATCTGTCGTAATCAGTATTTTGTCTTGTTTCGCACAATTTTTTTAGAGAATATATTTTTATTATATATTTATTTAGAAAATACATCATTTTATATATATATATATATATATATATATGTTTTTTTGGTTGTTTTTTTTTACATACATATATACAGTAGTGACCAAAAGTGACCAAAACCATTCAGTCTAAGAAAAAAATTACATCTACATGCTTTATTCAAATTTTATTAAAAATTGGTTAAATATTTTCTAAGCGTATTACATAGTTGTGCTTGGAGTCAATTGTTTTGAAAGTGAAAGTAAAGTGACATGTGAAGGCCATAACCCATATTTTGAATTTGTCCCCTGCATTTAACCCATCCAAGTTAGTGCACACATATTAGGAGTAGTGAGCAATGAACACACACACACACACACGGAGCAGTGGGGAGGCATTTTGCTTGTGGCACCCGGGGAGCGATTGGGGGTTAGGTGCCTTGCTTAAAGGCACCTCAGTCATTTCCTGCCCCTAATAAAAGTATTTATTTGTGATAACGCGATGAAACATGCAAAATTGAGAGTAAAATTTTTTTTTGTCCTTCGATCACCCTAATCTTCTCACAAACTACCCCACCCACACCACACCCCCCCACACACTATTGATCTGATCAGTACATCACTATTGCCCACTACTGTAGGTAAATGGATTGAGACGACCCTCCGTAATAGTCATTGGATAATTTGTAATTGGTGTCACTACATGGCCACATTCTTTTGGTAATGTATTGTACAAGAAATAAAGATGGATTTGGAAGATGCCAGAGAGAGGAACTGTAAGCCACTTACAAATTCTTGTGATTTGATGGACAGGATTAGATGAATAAGCTCCTCCCACACTTTCGTTCAGAACTTAATTTATTATACAATGCAAATACACAAAATGAACTCAAATGAGTGTAGCTTTTTTTTAGCTTAATCTATTAAGAATTTAATTTAAACTAAATTAAACAGGATATTAAAAAAGTGATGCATAATCATTACATCAGCACGTGGTTTGAATGTGAATCAGTTATGAAATTAAATATTCAACACTAATGGCTAGAAGGAAGTAGATTAAAAAATAATGCAATTCACTCACGTAGTTGAACTTGGCACAGTTTTTGAACATGAGCAGGACATCAGCCACAAACTCTTGAGGGGAAAGATAGTGTGTGTGGCTGTTTCTGCTGAGCCTGTTCCGGATGACAGACAAATCCATGGGTTTCTTGATGATCTGATAATAATGACGGGCCTATACATAGATAAAGATAAAAAAAAAAAGAACAGATTTAAAGTAATAAAAGTATCATCTACAAATATAAAATCATGAGATATTCATTTTAAAATTACCAGAGGGCTGACAGGCTCATGGAACGGAGCACTGAGAATGTTGCTGAGGATCAGCAGCGTCAACTTCTCGCATTTCTGTGATCAAACAGACAAGTCATCCATCAACAGAGATATTTCACTTGTTAGACAGACTGAGGGGATCTCAGGGAATCTCCTGAGGGAGGAACTTTTTTTGGATTTAGACTCTCAGATTTCTAAGGTCACAGCAGGATTGATCAGAGCTAGGACAGATGAGACCTGGCATCCCCTTCACTTACCTTCTGGTCACACGCCGACAGCCCATATGGCATCGTGCCTGTGGACATCTGGACATTCTCACAGTCATATTCCACCTCTGGTTGCTCCAAGTCCCTGCACAGGGTGCAAATCCAGTCACCTCTATGGAAGCCCGAGATGATAAAGGTTAGTTTCAGTGGTAAGTAAAGACAAAGGCAGATACGTAAAGTAGGAGGGAGAGTGGCTTACATGGGAAAACTATGGAGTGGGGGAACGTGGCATGACAGGTGAAAGACCTTTGGGCAACGGTCACAGCACAGAAGGTCTCCTCCTATGAGACAGACCGCACAGAAGTCCTCGTTCTCTATCTCAGGTCTTTCCTCTGCAGGCTGATGCTCAACAGCAGGTTCTGATACATTCTCAGAGCCAGTGGCAGGTTGGAGAACCGGCGGCTCCGCCTCCCATTCAGACTCAGGTTCAAGATTCACAGTCACTTCGGCTGTGGAATCCGGATCTGATTCAAATTCCTGTTCAGAACCCGAGAGCACTGATTCAGGAGGTTGCTCCGAAATGACATCTGATTCGGATTCGACTTGCAGTTCAGATTCAGCGCTCGGATCTGATTCCTGCAGGAGCTCTGATTCCATATCTGCATCTGAACCTGGTTCAGCCTCTCTTGTGGATTCAGTTTGGAAATCAGAATCTGTAACTGATCTGAGTTCAGATGGGAAGTGTATCTCTTCAGTGTCAGGTTGTAAGACAGGATCTGAATCATTGGAGATGGCTAGTACCCTGGACTCTTGGTTTAGGTTGCAAAACTCTTGCACAGGAGGCTGAGAAACCTCAAGGGAGACAGATGATTCACAACTGTACAGATGTTCTGGTGATAGCTGCTCTGTGGGCGACACGCTGTCCTCTGGCTGAACTGATTCCTTATCCAATGTTCCCTTCAAGGAAATGAAAATTATTAATATGAACTGTGAGATGATATAAACCTTTTAGAGAAACATTTCATCAACATTGAAGTGATACCTGAGAAGTGACCTCTCTTTCTAGCACCCTCAAGACAGTTTCTTCAGGTTTGAGTCCAGACTCTGTCTGACAAGTAATTTCTGTGCTCTGATGGTTCTGTGGTGGATGTCGTGATACCAGGATCTTGAGTCGCTCAAGACACACAACTGGAACCTTAGAACCATCTGGGGCTTCTTTGTCACTGTATCAAACGAAAACACCCAAACATTTCAACCTTTCTAAGACAAATTTGCAATGATACTTATAGGGCTGCATGATTATTAGAAATAAAACCGAAATCGTGAAATGGTTTAGTGCGATTATCAAATTGAGAAGGCTCAAGTCTGTGATTTAATTAAAGGTTAGGGTATAGGATTTGCAAAACGGCCTGCAGATTTTGAAAATACACAACTCAAAAGGTCCTACCTTCTTTCCTCCAACGCTGGCCCTGACTCCACCCATTCGAAGAACATGGACGCGCAATCATGCATCTGCAAAACTCAGATGCGCGAGATTGCACTTATTCTCTCTCTCTCTCTGTACCGGGGCGACTTGCACTTACTGTGACTGGGTCACGAGCTTTGAGTATGCGCACGAAGGGGACACGCGCACGAGGGGGATGGGGGAGGGGGGTATGGTACAAACGTTTGATTGACGCACTTACAGTCCAATGATTCTAGGTGGTCTTGGAAATGATTGGCTGGAGTTTTTCGAGTCCTGCCCGTTCCACAGATGATTAAATTGCTTAATTTTCATTTCAGTGCTTCTAACTCAGTGGCTGTAAGTGGGTTAGGAATAGGATTTCAAGTGATTTTGAAAAAATGGTCAAAAAAGAAGATCACATACCCCACCTTTAAATATATATTGCGTGTTTCTGTGTTATTTTATGACCTGGTGTTTTCAGTGTCTCAGAGCGGCTCAGTTTGCAGTAAATACTGCTCCGCACAAAATAATGCTCTGTGGTTTAACATTTAAAAATCAAGAAATTAAAGCAGCCATAAATATTAATATTGTAATTTTACAGTTGTACAATAAAATATTTGTATTATTATTTTAATTGTATTTTCTTAAATAATCCATTTTTATTTTACAGTGAAATATTGCAATAGTAACATTTCTTATACTGTTTAATATTTTTATTTAGTAATAATATTAATAATTAATATGTTTATTATTTTACATTCATTTGGATAAATAATCAACAAGATCAGCAAACTATGTTTTTGTAATCACATTTTAAATTCCAATTGCAATTTTTATAAGACAAATTGTGCAGCCCCAGTTACATCCAATCAATTATACCTGGTGTCTGGATCCTCTCGAGGCATTCTGCTCTTTCTGGTATTCAGCCTTCTGTTTTCATAGGCATATGCATATACATTATCTGAAACCAGGAAAAAAATATATGTAGATTGATTAATCCACCACAGAATATCTTAATTTATTTATATTGCATGTTAAACATGACAGAAGCTTATTTAGAAATGATAAATGGCCTCTTCACCTGGTTCAGACTTGTAGGTGGTCAGCGTGGACGCATTGTGACTGCTTATACGTCCCGGGATCATCTCAGAATCATCAAAACGTGCACAGACCTGCTGGGATACAGGAAGTAAACAGTAAAATAAAGGTTTTGAAACATTGCCATTCTGTTGACAGGTGATGGATGCAGTGATGTCACACAACATCAGCATACAGACAAAATCAGTGAATATGAATGTGAGCCAACAGTGAACTTGTTAAACCGAATACAATCAGTTATGTGGGCTGCTGCATCTAATTTGTTCTCAAACAGAAATAGGTTAAAGGAACTGTTTCCTAGACAACAGTTCTTTCTTTTGATGTACATCATCTGTATTATTCCTTAAAAGGCAAGTAATAGATGTGTGTGCACTGGAACAAAGGTGTTTTGGACTGTATGACAAAGACTGGATGTTTGAAATGGACTTAAAAAGGAATTATGATGAAAAGCACTTCAGGACAAGAGTATTTCATCAATGTCAATTACTATTAATAAAGTGAATTATTCACAGTCTACTATTCTTACTAGGGATGCACCGAAATTTCGGCCGCTGAAAATGGAATTTTCGGTTTTTGGCCGAAAGAGAAAAAGGCTGAAAATATTAACCGAAAATATATGCCGCCCCTCAGAAGTTTTTTGTAACTTTGTGAGCCTTTGTAACCTTTGCAAGTAACTTTGTAACCTTCTAAAGATGCACAACTTCGAAGTGACTGACCGAGCAGGTAGGCCTAACAGTGCGTGTCCACTGGGGCGAAGCGAGCGGTGGACACGCACTGTTAGGCCTACCTGCTCTGTAGCACAAATCGTCAGAACACCGGCACCCAGTCTGCTCAATGTTCCACTCTGTGTGTGTGTGCACTCTCTGCTCAGTCGCTCACGGCCCAAGCGAATGCTCTACCGGAAAAGCAAAGTAAACTTGTTTCTGTTTGCAATAGCCCCTATACTGTGCTGTAACATGGTGTGTATGGCCGTGCTGGGCAACGCTGGTAAAATGACACTACGCTCTGATCACATGCTCAGATAATAATAGCTTTGTAGGACTATAGGCTACTTTACATTGATAATTGGTCAAAAAATAAATCAGATTCTGTTGCATAGAACTGAATGAAGAATAACATATTGATATTTAATATTATTTTAATATATTTACTGTCCAATTTTGGTGTGTTACTTTAAATAAAAGTGTGGTTATTTTATTTTATTGGCTTATATTTTAAATTCAAATTCAATTTAATTATTGAATTTAATTAAAAAGTCTAATATTAACACAATACAAAAAACTAATTTATAAATGAATAATTATTAAGGAAAAGTCATTTTTGGTTTCGGTTTTCGTCCAAGTGCATCCAGAATGTTCAGTTTCAGCCCAGAATTTTCATTCCTAATTCTTACCCTTTAGACTAGAGTATACAGGTAATGTTAAACATGGACGCTACAGGCCTTTTTAGAAATGTATTTTTAAGAAGGTATTTCAGAACCTCAAGAAACAATGCTGAGCTCTGGGACAAAACCCACTAATGAAGTGGTTCTCAACCTTTTTGACTCCAAGGCAAGTAATAGATCTGTGTGCACTGGAACAAAACCACACTGGAACCACTGTGTCCATTGGTTTTTTAATTTATTTAATTTTTAATTTATTTTTTTACATTTATGGCAATTAGGAGTGTACATAGAATAAAAAATACATCTTTTTTTGTTGTTACTTGTTTTAGCTTATTTTAAAACATTTTAAATCATCATCTTGAGTCCATCTAAGTTTGCTGAGGCCCCCTACCACTGCACTAATATCTAAATGTCTCTGTCTCGCCACGTAGAAAGTTTACCTGCTGCGTTGTGCATCCCTGGTCCCCAGCCACTGTTGCCAGGCTGTGAGCAGCCCTGGCCGGCCTGTCTTTACAGAGCCTTTTACGAGGTCCTCGGGGTCCTACCGCAGTGCTCTGAGACCGGGTCGCCCTCTTCGAACCAGAGCAGCTTCGACGGTCACCTCCCCGGCCTTGAGCCAGCGCGTACATCTCTAGCGCTGAGGATCTCTACAGAGGAGAGCCAAACTCTCATTAGCGCAGCACTAGGCTAAAAGTGATCTCGACAGCGTATGCAGCACACTACAACCATAGCAACAGTGTCAACAGATGACAGGGAGGTAAGGAACAACAACCTTGAGTGTGACAATGCACAGTAGCTTGGAGCAAAAGGAAGAACAATAACAAGCCCACATCTATCAAATGGAGAGAAAAGTACAAAATAATTCTCCTGATAATATATGACTTAGTTACAGCACCAATTATCGTATGTAAATCCCACATCTGGGGCACGAAAAGGCTTCTTTGAATAAGCAGCATTAACACATCAGAGATTAGACTTCCTCTCCTCCACGGCCCTCTTCTTCTCTTGTCATAATTTCACTAATGCGCAAAGTTCTAGAAAAGCCCAAGCGACTGCATCCTTCGCTAACACGACAAATGTCAGAGTCGGAGGCAGCAGCCCGTGCTCTCGACGAAGCCCCTCCTCCAGCTGTCTCTTAGCCCTCTCTTGGTTTTTTCTTCCTCGTCTTTCTGTAATAATTACCTCAGGATTAAAAACACTCACCTGATAGAAGCCGAGGAGGAGAGGGTGGAATGAATCAAGCTGTGGAGTGTCTTGCAAGCATGTGTGGGTGCAGAGAGAAGGTAGGAGGTCTCAGAGACTTTAAAGGTAATCGTGTGGGCTCTACAGCGAGATGAAGAAAAATGCAACAGCCGGCTCCTTCAATTCCCCTAGCTTCTCATTAATGCCAGGTTAAGTAAATATGTGGTTGCACCCAAGCGCTTTTCCCCTCCCTTTAATCATGTCACAGTTATGGGCTGAAGATGATACATAAAAAAATAAATATTACACTAATTTGCCTCTGGAGTGGCAAATCTTACAGGGAAACTGATTTTGATTGGTGTTTGTCCTAGGAAAATGTATCAAAATACTGACATCAAGAGATCTAATAATAACTTCTATAGCCTGATTTGGTTCTCATCCAATACAGCTCGAGGAGCGGTTGCTGAGCAGAGTGAGTCTGGATGTGTGTGCGCTATTGTGTGGTCTTAATTGTTTTTGAGCTCACACCACCACAGTTGTCCTCACTTATGTCTCACCATCTGCTTGCAGAGGTGCTATCTGCAGCAGCCAAGATGAAAACATTACAGCTGCATAAATAGAAATGATACTGCCAGGAATGATTCGATTTCCTCTTTTTAAATTGAGTGGTGGAGCCCATTGCGATGTCGGCTTCTCTGTTCTCATGCTGTCACCCACACCAAATACACTTAAAGCAGAAGCACAGCAAAACACTGTTTGAGTTGAAATAGCAAACTATGTATAGACTATATATACAAACAAACAAACTATATACAATACAGTAATTCAATATATATATATATATATAAAATCATCGGTTTCATTTTATTTTGATGGTCCCTTTAACGCATTCTGTTGACTATAAGTAAAGTTGCACCTACATGGTTACTAACTCTCATTAGAGTGAAAGTAGAGAATTAGTAGACTGCAACTACATGTCAACTTATTCTAACCCTAACCCAACCAAAGTTACTTATAGTCAGTAGAATGTCTGTTGGAGGATACATAAAAATGTATATTCATAAAATGTATAAAAATGGTTTTCCAAGACAGTGGTAACCCTGGTTCTTTAAATGAATAGTAATGAAGAAATATCTGTTGTGTTTAGGAGTTTTTAATTTAATCGCTTACTTTAATGCTTGTTTTTTCTTCATTTGAATAATTTTAAGTCATCTTGAGGCCACCTTAGAAGTTGAACCCCTGAGCTTAGAACCACTGTCATAGAAGAGATTGCATGGAATATATGTAAAGGACAATTGAAATGAGCTGTATAAATTGTAAAACATGATTAATAATAGTAAAAAGAAAAAGGTGGCCCCTCAGTGACATCACCTAAAATGTATACTTTCCATTCATTCATTCATATAAATTTGAACCTAAAATAAATCAACTATCACAAGTCATTATACTGTAAGGACCCCACACTGCAGCCCTCTTCAATGCCTCAGCACATTTGCAGTGCTGCTCAATGGTCTTTCATCTGCTAGGACTTGTGGTGTGGACCAGTAAACACCATGCAACCTTTGCAAGCACTAAAGAGCGCCAGGCCTGAGGATTGTGGTCAGTGTTGAACACACCAAGAGCAAAGGTATTGCTTTTGCAAAGTACAAATAAACCCAGACACATTAATGAAACTCACCCTGTCATCATCGATGCGAGCAACGACAGGCTGCAGTTCAACCATGGGTTGGTTGCTGGTTTCTGTGGTCGTCTGCACTCGAGCCTGGTTGTGGACCTGTGGGAGCTCTCTGTCTGGTGATGCCTCTTGCCTTGTGTCTGCTTCAGGTGCACATGTTTGCCCTCTTCCGTTAGGAGACTGGTCTGGTGCACAGTTTCTCCCATCCATGACAGTCTGGTTGGAATTAGCAGGGAGCGCCTCGGGCAGCGGGTGGTCGTTGGATCCGACAGGCTGCCGAGGCAAAGCAGAGCTGGATTCATGCTGGACGAGGTCAGATCCAGGGTGAGAGGTGGACTGCTGTATAGGCTGAGCACCAGTTGGATGCATGGGGACAGATGCATCAGACTCCCAACAGCTGTGAAGGGACGGTGGGGAGCTCCGCCTGGTGGCTTGAGGACACGGGGCAGGGAATTTATCCAAAGGGACGGATTGAGTAGGTCTGCAGTGAAGGCAGCAGAGCTGGGGCTGGCAGAAGGTCTGGCAGGCACAGCCAGGTTCCCGCACCGCATGGCACAGTGGAGGCATTGCTATGCATGGGACAGGCTGGGGTCGCAGGATACTGGGATGACCCACAACCTCTGAGTATGAACGACTTCCACCTTCAACGACCAGCTGACCTAAAGCAAGGAGGAATCATTACAATGATTGTACGGCAATAGATACAGTATTCCTCAGGCATTTGATCTTTCTTCTCCACCAGTGTTAATCTTGTATTACTGACAAAAGCGTTAATATTTATATACAATTTAAATATCAAATTATTATCAATGATAACAAAGACTAAATGAAAAATGCACATCATGATGCTAATTGTTTAAAATGATTACGTTTTTTATCATTATTTATTATTATAATTAAAACATACTATTGATGAATATATGATACATTTAAGTCTGTATAACTTTGCACTCTCATCAACTAAAATGTTATTTTTGATGAGTGAAATTAAATGTAACTGTGGTAAAATTGTTATGTACATCTAACAATGTCCATTTGACATTGTTAGAATGTTCTCCATTCCAAATGAATGAAAGTGATGATGTCATAAATCATGGTATCTGCATACTGCATTGTGATAGGCCTTTTCAGTTTACCTAAAGTGGACATCTGCTTGGTCCAGAAGCTGGCATCCCAGTTAAACTTGATTTTCAATGGGGTCCAAGCCTCTGAGAGCATCAGTGGCTCCAGTAATTGCTGCATCTGAAGAGCAATCTGACAAATGAATTATAGATCAAACCTCATGATTACAGAGACACTGAGTTATAAATATTGCATGCAATTCTGGCAATGAAACTGAAACTCTTTCTGCACTGTCTCTATTTTTAAGTTGGTGAGAGCATGATTAAGGCTAACTCTAATAAAAGAGATCTAAATGCAGCAGCAAAAAGAGGTGAGGCTGCTTTAAACTAATAGCGCTGGCATCTTTTTGAGACCTGCCAGAAACATAGCAGGCAGCTGCCAGGAATCTTAACATCTAAAGCCCACTTGGACGTTGAGAAAATCCTACCAGCTCTTTGCTGAATAGCAGCGGATTGCGTCTGTGGTGGGCCGTGGCCCAGGTAAAGAAGTTCTGCACATGCTCCAGCTGGCTGCACAGTTCTATGGCCCCCTGCAGCTGGTCCTCCAGACGTTGCTTGAAATCACTGGATATACTCTGCACCGGAAGACAACGACAAAAACATGGATCCCCTCATCACTTTTCCCAAGATCCCCATCTGTTTGGATATGTCACTACTTGGCGGAATCTGCCTATTTTGCATGATTCGCTCTGAAGACGTTCTGTTCCGCACGCTCCATCACCAGTACATCCACAGTCAGCTGGATGTTTGGAGATGAATACGTTTGGAAAGACGGAGAGGGAAACGAGGGGAAAAAGTAATTACCTCCAGTTGTTCTATTAATAGGTTGGCCCGTTTGTTAAGCTCGTTCATCATAATCATCTTTGCCATTTTTATCTGGTTCTCTGCCTTCCTCTGCGTGATCTTTATACCGTGGAGCCTGGACAAACGGAAAGAAAAATGAACAGGGAGATGGCTAAGGGAGGATAAACAAACCGATATGGCCAGTACATCTGGATGCTTGAACATCTGCTGAAATCATTCAAAGGAAGTAATGGATCTTGTTAATGTCATTATGCTTCATTTAATCTATGCTTGTCTGTTCAGATGAGTAATGGACACGCTTTGCTTAACTAGCATTAACGCTAACATTAGCAGCATCAAGGAGGTGGAATAGATGAGGTATCGCCCCACCTGCCCTGGATCTGTTTGGCGGTGCTCTCCACAGTGGATCTTTTCTCCTCCACTCGGGCCATGAGGTTCTGCAGGAGCCAGCGCTGGTCTTGCAGAGCTTTCCCAACATGCACCAGCCTAAAGACAAGAAACCAACAGCAAGTAAAACACCTTTGACTTTTAAAGTTTACACACAACATGCTCGATAGCATATAGTTGTTGATACGTGAGAAAGAGGCCATCTGTTCCGTCTGCATCTTTGTGCATGTGTTTAGAAAGACGTATGAGAGAGAGAGAGAGAGCTTGCATGTGTACAAGTGCATCGTGAACGTAGGCATGCATGTCAGTGGGTATTTGTCCTCTACGCATACCGGTGGTCTTTGTGGGCGGACAGGTGACAGATGCTGCAGGCCATGAGGTCGCACGTTTCACACAGGAGTTCCAGAGGCTCCTGTTTATGGAGAGGACACATGACAACAGCATGCCCGCAGCAACCGGCTCCTGAGACACGCAACACAACAGAGAAGAGGGAATGAGAGCGAATTAGATGATGCCCATTAAGACCACATTATCTGTAATCAAGAATCACAAATCAAAAAGAAATATTACAAACGTGCGATTGAAAAATGCAGGAAAACAAATGTGTTAATATAAGCATGTGGAATCTCTTAGAGGTTTAATGGGGTTTTAAGTATGTTCAAATCATTTTGACCAATGCAGAGCGAAAGACCTTGTTGGTCTGTGAGTCACTCTCTGTGCTAGCTTCATTTATTTTTAGTGGAAAAACAAAGCGCTTATAAATATTTCTGGACGTATAAATGCATCTTTTTTCCAGCAAAAGAAAAAAACAGATAAAAATGGAACACAGCAGAGCTTTGATCAATCAGTTAATGTCTCATTAAAAGCCCTGCCAATACGAGGAATGTAACTCTACATGTGCTTTTGAAGAGCCAAATAAAGTAACAGACACTGCTATCACGTGTACCTTCAGAATGGCCCACATTTCTGACACAAACCCAGCACTGGACATTTAAAAACCATCAGATCAGAATGCTACATGGCATGCTCATATAAACTACATACACAGACAGGTTTGAATTTTTTGAATTTTATTCTATTTTTAAATAATTTGAACAATTTAGTTGCATTCGAAGAACCAAATAAAGAAGAGATAGCCTACTGTTTTCACGTGTGCCTTTAGAATGGCCCACATTTCTGAAATACATCCAGCACTGGACACTGGACAAACTACCCAGCTAACTAAAAGATGTTCTAAGAACATTTTGCTGACATTCCCATTCAGTTGTAAGAACGTTATAGACAGGGCTTAGACCATTTTATTTTATTTTATTTTATTATTTTGTTTTTCCAATAAAACTAAAATAAATTCTTTCTCTTTTTTTACTTAAATTACTATACATTTATATATTTATTTTAAAAATACAGTACTGGTCAAAAGTTTGGAAACATTACTTGTTTTTGAAAAAAGTTCAATGTTCATCAAGAAGATTCTTATGCTCATCAAGGCTTTGGATAAAATGTATTTATTTGATCAAAAATACAGAAAAAACTGTGATATTGTGAAATATTATTCAAATAATTCAAATTAAAATAATATTAAAATAACATACAATTAAATTAATATTAATATTAATTTTATTAAAACAATTCAAAATAATGGTTTTCTATTTTAATATACTTTAAAATATAATTTGTTTCTTTGATCAAAGCTGAATTTCTATCATCCATTACTCCAGTCTTCAGTGTGACTTGATCCTTCAGAAATCATTCTAATATGCTGATTTGATACTCAGTTATTATCAATGTTGGAAACTGCTTAATATTTTTGGGGGAACCTGTGATACTTTTTTGCAGGATTTATTGATGAATAAAAAGTTTCTAAAAAAGCACTTTTCTAACAATATACATTTTTACTATCATCTTTTATCAATTTAACATCCTTGCTAAATAATAGTATTAATTTCTTTCAAAAAAGAAGGAAAAAATGACTGACCCCAAACTTTTGGACAGTAGTGTATATTGTTACAAAAGATTTCTATTTTAAATATATGCTGTTCTTTTTTAACTTTTTATTTATCAAAGAATCCAGAAAAAGTATCATATGTTATAAACTTAAAAATTAAAAATAATTAAAAAGAATCATATGTTATTATAACTTGAGCAGTATAACTGTTTCCAACATGATAATAAATCAGCATATTAGAATGATTTCTGAAGGATCATGTGACACTGAAGACTGGAGTAATGAGTGATGAAAATTCAGCTTTGCTCATATCATAGAAATAAATTATATTTGAAAGTATAATTGTAATATTTCACAGTATTACAGTTTTTTCTGTATTTTTGATCAAATAAATGCAGGCTTGATGAGCATAAGAGACTTCTTTAAAAATAAACATTAAAAATAATAATGTTTCCAATAATGTTTTTATTGTTCAAATATAAACTAGATGCACCTGCTTTTTTCAGCTCTGCACATAAAACCACAAAACTCTACCAAAGATGTCTATCCAGAAATGAGTTTGTTTGAATACACACATCTACTTGAACCTGGGCTGAAGCAAACGGCATAAACAAATAAATCAAACATTCTCATTTCCGTTCCATTATTATACCAAAAAATCCAACTCTTAATAAAACATGATCATTTTAACAGTCCCTTTGCATATGAAATTCTGCAACCAGAGAGTTAGTCAGGCAGAATGCAGAACTCCATTAGAAATGAAGGACCTCGGTGACAGCACCTGTCACACTGGATCTACAGTCTGTCCATCAGAAGCGCCGGCTGGCTGATGCTGTGACAGTATAGGGTAGACAGAGACACGCTGACACATTGCACAGTGAGAGAGGGTGTTAAAGTATGAGACCACAGGCTCCAACACTGAAGAGCTCCCACTGCCTCAGTGCATACTGGTGACCGACCACATCCTGCTTCACACCCGCACTTCTGTTTCTCTCACACTCTACCTCTCTCTCATCTTTCTTTTCTGTCATTCTTTTTGTCACTTTATCACTCCTTCTCTTGTTTTTTGTGAGGACTTGTGGTCTCACTATCTTATGTTTAATGGATTTCAGAGCGTCTCACGAAAAAGCTCAGGAGTATCGATGAAAGGAAGCTAGTATAGGACAAGCTGGCCAAATTTGTGCTGCGTTTTCTGAGAGAGAATCAGTTTTAGAAACTAGGTCACATAAAAAATACACCACTACAATACATCACATGCAGGATAATTATTCACACTTATTACAAAATGCATTATTCATTGAGTTAAAGAAGAGGGGTTAGAAAAATATGCTGCAGAGCTGATAATGTCCGGTGGCTAAGAGCAGAAATGTGCAAGCAAACAGCCAACCGAAGCTAAAAGAGGAAAGTAATTACAGATCGGCAAAAGAGAGACGTCTTGCCTATTTCAGACGGTGACGGAGGGTCTCGTGGCTGGTGCTGCAGATCAGAGGGTTGAGTGGAGACTCTCTCATGCTGGTGCAGGTCTGTGCACTGGAAGCACAGCCACTTGTTGCAGAAGGTACACAAGCTCTGTGCCATCCGGGGCTCTGAACACTCGGAACAGCACTGAAGCACAAGCAGATACATTTCATTCTTTTGCATTCCGATAGAATGAGATTTTCTGACACATCTGTCAGACTCAAGTCTTGATCTAGCCAGTAGTAGCTAAAGTAGCATCTGTAAATATCTCAAGTAGCACTTTAAAATATCAAAAGAAGTGTTTTTTTGTTGTTGTTCATACAGTTAGTCAATATTGTTTCAACCCCATTGACTTTCAAAATATCTTCTTTTGTGCTCTACAGAAGAAAGAAAGTCATGTAGGTTTGATTTTTTGGGTGAATTGTCACTTTAAAATATTGGATATGTCTACTGGGACTTAATATTTATAAACCAAGCATTGTTGTCATGAAAAACAACATAAAGCATTCATTCTGTAACCCACACTTTAATGAGAGCAAAGCTGCCCGTTTCAAAGGATGCCAAAAATATTCACATTTACATTCCGCAGTATTCCCAAAAAGCACACCCAGCGAAACAATCACACATTATGCGACATCTGTGTGTCACAAGAAGCCGCAGTTTGCTGGTTACCTCAGTGTCAAAGCAAAGGCAATTCAAATGTTGCATTATCAAAGTCTCCAAATCTCCCTGAAAATGCAAAGCATGACCGCCTTACCTTCTCCATGGTGGTGGCGGGATCCAGGTTCCTCGTGAGAGCGTGAGAAAGATTGCGATATCCAGCCGAGCAGCTCTCGCAGCAGTGAGGCAAGGACACGGCAAGCCTCTGACACAGCTAGAGCTCCACACCACACTGTCACAGCTCTACCTGCGGCAGGAAGTAGTGCACACTGCACACTTTAACCCCAGTGGAGTAGACTCCTGAGCGCTCCTCCTCGTGTGCCCTCAGCCGTGGCCGGTGCGTAGCTCTCCTCATTGGCTTCCTGCAGCAGCTCGAATCCCGAATCCTTCCCTCTGACAGCCACCATGATCTTTCTTCTTAAATAAGCCTGTTCATAATAATTGGGAATTAGGGAGGGCTGATAATTATTTTTTTTCTGGGACAAAATATCCCCGGCAGCCCTTGTTGCCAAAAATGGAAGGGGAGAGGTGCCAGATGACCTACAATATTTAAGAGAATTGCACGCGAAGGGTGTGAGATGGATCGGGGATGAGGGAACACACGTTGGTGCCCTCCTTCCTCACTTCCTTAGATCAGCACTAGTAAGGGACAGGTCCCTCCGGACAGGACCCGCTCCCACGTAACACGCTGAAACCGGGTCAGCCTTCTCCAGGAGAAGATGGGAATTGAGATGTGCTCGCACAATGCCCCGCAAAGCGTGAAATCAATTATGATCGTATCACACTTCATCTTCTCGAAAGAATTTTGAGGCATGACTTCTTCAAAATCTTTCACAGGTAGGAGATGTTCAACAACCAATGCATAAAGTGGAAAAAGGCAGATGGGCGGGCGGGCAAAAAGGGGATTGGCGTAAACTAATGAAACCGTACGTAACCCAAACTGACATCGGTGTCGTGCAGATCCCCACTAAGAAACCACCGTGAGTCTGCCTGACAACAACCCCTGCAGCCTGACCTACAAATCTGACAACTCTCTCTTCCTCTAGAGCTGCTCATGGGAGCTTAAAACCATCCGATTCCCCATTGTGTACCCACAGACCCACTTTAAAACACAATTAGTCTACCCAGCCAGTCTTTCTCTTGTTCTTCGGGCAGACAGGCGTGCCTGCGTCTCCCGTCTTGCCTTCCGTGCCACTCCATTTGGCTTTTAAAACAAAAAGCTCTCTCTCTCTCTCTCTCTCTCTCTCTCTCTCTCTCTCTCTCTCTCTCTCTCTCTCTCTCTCTCTCTCCTCTCTCTCTCTCTCTCTCTCT
>NW_026607263.1:147500-149315 GCF_029890125.1 Rhinichthys klamathensis goyatoka | reverse complement strand
CTATCGAAGCATCCTGGGCCTCCATAACACCTCAGCAGTGCCACAGGCTGAGTGCCTCCATGCCACGCCGCATTGAAGCAGTCATTTCTGCTAAAGCATTCCCGACCATGTATTGACTATTGAGTGCATAACTGAACATAATTATTTGAAGGTTGACTTTTTTTTTTTGTATTAAAAACACTTCTTTTATTGGTCGGATGAAATATGCAAATTTTTTGAGACAGGAATTTTGGGTTTTCATGAGCTGTATGCCAAAATCATCAGTATTAAAACAATAAAAGACCTGAAATATTTCAGTTGGTGTGCAATGAATCTAAAATATATGAAAGTTTAATTTTTATCATTACATTATGGAAAATAATGAACTTTATCACAATATGGTAATTTTTTGAGAAGGACATATATATACAAACTTTTATGTTAGATACGATTAATCGATTTGACAGCACTAGTTATGACTTTATACAAACTCGCAGTCTTTGAGAATCGATGAATCGACCACATTTTATAAAACGATTAATCGAAAAATAACATTTTTATTTGCGCAGCCCTATAGTATTTAAGCTTGTGTAGGAGAGCAAAGGCTTTAGATTCTGCTGCACTACTTCTGATTTATTCATCCATCATTTGCCAGATTCCCTGCCATTCCACATTATACTATAAAAGTTCAATGATTATGACTGGATTCGCCTTATACGACCCTCAGGGTTGACCAGCACTAGATCTAGTGATGACTGAGCTCCAGTAATCCCACAATGCCCTGCTCCCCAGAGTGACCCGCGAGCTGTAATCCTATCAGGATCTGTGTGATTATGAGTGGACCGGAAGCAGAGGTCAGAGATCGTGTGCTTCTGATCCGCTTATCAAAAGTCCATTGACAAGTTTGACTTTTATTTTGGTGGGTTGTTGTGTTAAACTTCAGTTTTTTTAGCCTTTTAGTATGAATATGTAAGGTTATGAATAAGCTTTCAAAATTGGCATTTATGAGATATACGCATTCAAAACGTACAGTCTCTCACTTCCGGGATCAGGGGTTTTATGACATCACTGCGGACTTCAGCTTCTCATCACATCTCCTGTCCAATCAAACACTCTCTAGAATCTGAAGCCCCGCCCCCTCTGCTATAAACACCACCTGGCCGAAGCGAGCGTTGACGCGTCACAGAGCAGTGTGTGTTAGGCCTCGTTTACACTGTCAGTGAAATGTGACCCAATTCCGATTTTTTACTCATATGCGACACAGATCGGATGTGTTCTATGACAGTGTAAACAGGAAAAAAACGCATGCATTCGGATATTTCGAGATCGGTTTCAGGCCTCGTTCATATGTGGAAATAAATCAGATATGTGCCAATGCGGCTGTCATGTAAACAGGCAGATCGGATTTTCTGAGGCATTAGGCTGCGTCTCCACGGTTTAATGACGAGAGAAACCCCGACGCGCATCTGCGAAGGGACGGATGGCCCGACGAAACATTGTGTCGTCGTATAGGAGAGGAATGTGGACACACGTTGACACAACATATCAAAGGTTGGCTTGCTCATCCTAAAATTTCGGACCCACTGCTCCTCGTTAAAGCCTGCCACGATCTCATGAAAGTGCGTTTATTGCACGGATTTTTTTCTTTTCACGTGCCATTTACGACAAAAATAGTTTTTTGCGTGTATGATACGCACTTTATGGCGTTTAATACGCACGTTTACAGTGCGTGTCATATGCAAGCAAAAACTATTTTTGGCGTATAAATGGCACGTGAAATCAAATTCGTGCTATAGACACTCACTTTCATGAGATCGTGTTGTTGGCTATGTTCCC
>NW_026607263.1:135000-140000 GCF_029890125.1 Rhinichthys klamathensis goyatoka | reverse complement strand
TGATTGTGATCTGATATCTGTGATTGGGATCTGTGATTGTGATCTATGATCTGATTTGGGATCTGTGATTGGGATCTGTGATGTAGAGTTCTCAACAGGCCTGAAAATTACAACCCGACCCGACCCGGCCCGTGGCTTTTAAAGCCCGGACCCGATGTAACCCGACACATCAACATGAATTATCTGCCCGAACCCGACTCGCGGCCCGACGCCACCCTTTTGATCGGTGAGCATAGTTGCCAAGTCCGCTTATAATACGCGACTTTGGGCTTTTTTTTTTTGTAAGTCGCGTTAAAAAAGCACGGGTTGCGGGTTGTGTTTTTTTGGGCTTATTAAAAAAATATGGTTGCTTGTTAGGAAAATCTGACAAGCAACTTTGTTTTCTTTACATCTATGGTCACGGTTGCCGTTTTCTCAATCTCCAATACATTGATTGACACTGTCTGCTCACAGCCATAGCCAATCAGTGCAATTGTATAAGTGCTGTGGCGTAATTCGTCAAAACATTCCGCCGAATCCGCCCCCTTATTGGAGAAAAATCCCGTTCAACGTGCAGGCAGCCGCGCGCGCGACGCTGTAATCCAATAATAGACGTTGGGGAGATGATGGACAGTGCAGGGGAGAAGAGGAATGACCTTCTTTTGTAAGGTAAATTTGTAATTTTTACAATGTTTTTGTAATATATTAATTATCACAGGCTTTAATAAAAAATAAAAAAACTAGTCTATACTAACATAAGATACATATGGGTCAAATTTATTTTATTAAGATTTTGATTATATATAATGTGTGTCTGTTACATATCCCCGTCTTTTCCTGATTGTCTTTTTGTCCTTTTCCATCTCTCCAAACCTTTTTTAAATCCTTTTTCTCCTAATCCGTTTATCCTTTTCTAATTAAGGAGTGGTTTCAGTTTAATATGTTGCAGGCTCATTTATTGGTAATAAAAAATAAATGATAATGCTGAAACTATATAATCTAATAATATTGGGCTTGTTTTGGGCTTGTTTTTGAAGCTACAGTTGCTTATTTGTCTCGCGAGAGTTGGCAACTGTGTCGGTGAGTGATGTATGTAGAATGACTGCTGCGCTTGACGCAGAGAGAGAGAGAGCCCCGGCCGCGCGCGCGCGCACTCTCACACATTCCGCCCATCCAGCTGACATAAACCACATTTCAATAAACGAAAAAAACTATCCAGTGATTAAATGTTTTCTGTATTGACGCAAATCTTGTGCGATGTCCTAAACTGCCGAGATAATCACACGTGTCGCGCCGCCTCTGAGCGACGGTGATTTCACCTGCAGCAAGTTTACTTTTCACCAACTCCATCTTCTTCTCCGGGCTAAAGGCGTGCACGCAGCGGCGTCAGGTCTGCCCTCGCGTCGCGATGCACGTTGCACGCAGCAGCCAGACTTTCTTTACAGTGAACAGCAGCGATGAATAATAAATGTTTTTTTTTTCTTTTACTGTACAATTCAAAAGATTAAGCCCGAGGTCCGACCCGACCCGAGTCATTTGCAAATATTTTCGACCCGAACCCGGCCCGAACCCGCGGGTCCCGTCGGGTTTGTCGGGCCGACCCGACCCGTTGAGAACTCTACTGTGATTGTGATCTGATATCTGTGATTGTGATCTGTGATTGTGATCTATGATCTGATTTGGGATCTGTGATTGTGATCTATGATCTGATTTGGGATCTGTGATTGGGATCTGATATCTGTGATTGTGATCTGATCTGTGATTGGGATCTGATATCTGTGATTGTGATCTGTGATTGTGATCTGGGATTGTGATCTATGATCTGATTTGGGATCTGTGATTGTGATCTGATATCTGTGATTGTGATCTGTGATCTGATCTGTGATTGTGAACTGATATCTGATTGTGATCTGATATCTGTGATTGTGATCTGGGATTGGGACCTGATCTGCGATCTGGAATTGTGATCTGATATCTGGGATTGTGATCTGATATCTGTGATTGTGATCGGATCTGGGATTGGGATCTGTGATCTGATCTGGGATTGGGATCTAATATCTGTGATTGGGATCTGATATCTGTGATTGGGATTTGTGATCTGATCTGGGATCTGTGATTGTGATCTGATTGTGATCTGATATCTGGGATTGGGATCTGGGATTGGGATCTGATATCTGGGATTGTGATCTAATATCTGTGATTGTGATCTGGGATTGGGATCTCTGATCTGTGATTTGTGATTGTGATCTGATATCTGATTGTGATCTGATATCTGGGATTGGGATCTGGAATTGGGATCTGGGATTGGGATCTGATATCTGGGATTGGGATCTGATATCTGGGATTGGGATCTGGGATTGGGATCTGATATCTGGGATTGGGATCTAATATCTGGGATTGTGATCTGATATCTGGGATTGTGACCTGGGATTGTGATCTGATATCTGGGATTGTGATCTGGGATTGTGATCTGGGATTGTGATCTCTGATCTGTGATCTGTGATTGTGACCTGTGATTGTGATCTGGGATTGTGATCTCTGATCTGTGATTGTGATCTGATCTGTGATTGTGATCTGATCTGTGATCTGATCTGTGATTGTGACCTGGGATCTGTGATTGTGATCTGATCTCTGATCTGTGATCTGTGATTGTGACCTGGGATCTGTGATTGTGACCTGTGATTGTGATCTGATCTGTGATCTGATCTGTGATTGTGACCTGGGATCTGTGATTGTGACCTGTGATCTGTGATTGTGATCTGATCTGTGATCTGTCTTCAGGTAAAGTGGCTGTGAAGAAGGAAGACCTGCAGAAATACCACGGTAAAGACCACTGGTTCCCACTGCAGCCCGTCTGCGCAGACTCAGAGGTGCAGGTATGTGTTCATACGCCTACGTGTGTGTGGGTGTGTGTGTGGGTGTGTGTGTGTGCCTCTTCTGGCATTCGGGTCCAGTGGATTTAAAAACAAATACAGTGTGTGTTGAGCACAAACATGACTGAATCCATGTCACCTTGAGCTCCCGAACGCTTTACACCCTCCAGGGTCACATGACCACTAACAGCTTCATCCCACACACACACACACACACACACGATTCCTACAGGAACTCAGTCTGAGCACTTCCTGTTTCCATCATTTGCTGCTGACCAGAAGTGTGTTTCCCGAAAGCATCGTTAGCCAACTATGTTCGCAAGTTCCGTCATTATCATCAGTTCAGCGAGTCAGTGTTTCCCGAAACCATCGTTCCCACGAAACAGAGGTGTGTGTGTGTGTGTGTGTGTGTGTGTGACAGATCTCGAGCTGCGGTCAGAAGCATGACGTGTGGACTCAATAAATCCTGAGCAAAATACCTAAGCTGACATTCAGTGCAACTGTATCTTTTGTTTAGAACACATACAAATGTAATTTAGATCGTTTAGTTTGTCGAGAGATTTAAAGTGTCGTGTTTGAAGAGTGCGCATGTGTGAACGAGCTCGAGTGTGTCAGAACGAGTCTAGGACTGAATCTGGAAACGGAGCAAAATAACTGAGCAAAATGAGAAATAGTCCTCAGATGCTGTGCGTGATTTATAGCAAAACATATTACTTTGATTAACAGATTCGTTAATAGTAGTTATTACTCCACCACATGCGTGACGTCATCAACCAACGTGGGAGAACGACCACTGTGCGACAATACGGTTTCGGGGAACAGTCGCGACTCGCTAGTGGATTTCCTCATCGATGCCTCGTATTATGATAGTGAAGCGAGAGTTACGCGAGTGTACGGGAGACACACCCCAGATCTGCAGGATAACAATAATATAGCGGGATGTCGGATAACCTCGTCTCAGAAACATCTGCAGAAACACAGACGCATTCACTGAGAGGAAGGATGTGTGTGTGTGTGTGTGTGTGTGTGTGTGTGTGTGATGAAGAGGCGAGAGTCTCTGTCCATAAAGCGCTCATTGTGGCGCTGTGTGTGAAGAAGAGCTCATTTGCATATTGATGATGTCAGCTGAAGTCAGACAGAGAAACTTTGTTTGGACTCGAGGAGAAGTTTCATCGAGCTGAAATATAACGATCTATAATTAGAGAACAGATGCTGCTTTTAAACATCTGACAGACTTCAGAATCTCTCCAGTGTTCTCTGTGTCTCTTTGCAGCAGCAAAGGCTCATGGGAACCTGCAGTCGTTCTTCCTCTAGCTCTGTTTTCATTGGTTTCTCTCGCTCCACTCCTCCGTCTCTCCCTCTCTTCGGGTGGCGGGGGTAACCATGGTAACGCTGCTCTCTCTCTCTCTCTCTCAGGGAAAGGTTCACCTGGAGCTGCGTCTCAGTGAGGTCATCACAGACAGTGGAGTCGTCTGCCACAAGCTGGCAACACGGTGAGCCAATCACGAGCTCCACACAGACACCCGTCAGCCAATCACAGCTCACGACTGGCAGCCCAGAGCCTTTTCACTGATATTAATGTACAGTCAAACCAAGAATTAATCAGACACCAGATATAATGTGTGATATTGTTTCACTAGTGTGTGCAGGACACTATAGTTCATGTATGTAAGTGAGGAGAGCAGAATACAGTTTACTTTATTCTGCTCTCTTCACTTACATAATAATAATAATTCTTCATACACAAACGAGTCATATTGACTAATTAACCCCGATTACTTCCTTATTTTTAACTTGTAACATTCGCTGTGTGTGAAGTGTAGATTTTCTCGTAGTTTCTAGTGTGTCAGTTTTATATTCAGAGTCACGGAGATGTGTCTGAGTCAACCAATCACGTGAGTCTGGGGGCGGGACTATCTGACAGTCTGACCAATGACTGATGAGAGATCTAGGTCATGGGTTCGATTCCCAGCAAATGCGTAAACTAATAAAACGTATATCTTGAATGCAATGTAAGTCACTTAGGAAAAAAGTATCTGCCAAATGCATAAATATAAATGTAAATCAGTTAAATTTGCATAAAGCGCAGGAATTGAAGATTAGATTTATATTAGTTTAAAATTTGCGAGATCATATCTTTTGACCAGA